>NW_025726056.1:0-167085 GCF_021461395.2 Schistocerca americana
TGTTTGTTTCTTTCTTTCTTTCCGTTTGAGCGACGTGATGTGACTGGGAGGGGAGAAGGAAAGGAAACGTGTCATGTGGCTGGCTGTGTGTGGAGCTGCTTCGTTTGTGTGTTTGTTATTGTGTGTCTTTGTATCGATCGCGACGGAGATGGCGGGCTGTGTGTTGTTGTGCGAGAGGCGGTGATTATTTGCTTGCGTGGTTTGGCTCTGTGTGTTTGTTTGCGGCGGCGGCGTTGGGGTTTCCGAGGCAAGGCGTGTGGGCATAGGCGGCCGGATCAGCTGTTTCGTTCGTGTCGACGGCCGTTGCGCGCGGGAGTGGAGGGCGGTGTGTCGACACGCCTCCCTTTAACAATGGTCATTATTGCTGCCGTTGTCGGTTTGGAAGGCGACTGCGACCGTGCAAAATGTGTGTGTGTGTGTGTGTGTGTTTTGGGCCACACGGGCTGTGTGGACGACAAGATGGCGGACGTGCGCCGGCGGCGGCTGTGCTGTGACGGTGCAAAGTTAAAACAAAACAAGGTCGGCGAGGACGACTGAAATTTTGCTTTGGACGTAGGTTTGTGTGGTGGCCCTGAAAAGGGCCGATTGTTGTGGGCCGAGCCGGCAAAGCGCGTTGCGTGCAGGGGAGCACGCGGCGGCTGCGATTGCCTGGCCTCCTTTAGGCCTTCTTCTCGGTCTTCTTTGGCAGCAGGACGGCCTGGATGTTGGGCAGGACACCACCCTGTGCGATGGTGACGCCCGACAGGAGCTTGTTGAGCTCCTCGTCGTTGCGGATGGCAAGCTGCAGGTGGCGCGGGGATGATGCGCGTCTTCTTGTTGTCGCGGGCCGCGTTTCCGGCCAGCTCGAGCACCTCAGCCGCGAGGTACTCCATGACGGCGGCGAGGTAGACGGGCGCCCCGGCGCCGACGCGCTCTGCGTAGTTTCCCTTGCGCAGGAGGCGGTGGATTCTGCCGACCGGGAACTGGAGCCCAGCCCTGCTTGAGCGGGACTTTGACTTGCCCTTGACTTTGCCTCCCTTTCCGCGTCCGGACATGGCGATGGGCTAGCGACGGTGCACACGAAACGGAAACGAAAACGACCGGTGCGAGCGGCAGCGAGTCGAGCAGCGGAGTGCGTGCCGGCGCAGCCGGGGTGGGGGTGCTTTATGGGCTCGGGTGCGGCGGCCGGTTGCGCGCGCGCCCCATTGGTCGGCGGCCGCAACAGGGCGAGCTGGTAAAGGTGCGGCGGCGGCTGGCGGCGGGTGCCACTGTGTGGGGAGACGCTGACTAGAGCGGAGCGCTTGCTACTGGTGTTGCTGCTGCCGTACGTTGGTTCGAGATGCCGCCCAAGACTAGCGGGAAGGCCGCCAAGAAGGCTGGCAAGGCGCAAGAAGAACATTTCGAAGGGCGACAAGAAGAAGAAGCGCAAGAGGAAGGAGAGCTATGCCATCTACATCTACAAGGTGCTGAAGCAGGTGCACCCTGACACGGGCATCTCGTCGAAGGCGATGAGCATCATGAACAGCTTCGTGAACGACATTTTCGAGCGCATTGCGGCCGAGGCTTCTCGCCTGGCGCACTACAACAAGCGCTCGACCATCACGTCCCGCGAGATCCAGACCGCTGTGCGGCTGTTGCTGCCTGGCGAGCTGGCCAAGCACGCCGTGAGCGAGGGCACGAAGGCGGTGACCAAGTACACGAGCTCCAAGTAAGGAGGTGGCTCTGGAATGGAAGGAAGGATGGAGAAGGCTCCTCCGTTGCGAGAGCGGCAAAACGGCCCTTTTCAGGGCCACCAACTTGCCTTTTGCGGGAAGGGCGGAATTGTTGTTGTTGTTTGTGTGTGTGGACGGCTGTGATGTATGTGTGCATTTTGATTGTGGGTGGGGGGGCGCGTCAAAGCGTGTTGCGCGGGGTACGGCCACGAGGTTGGTCGCCGTGGCGTGGAATGGTGGCACGCCTCGTTGGCGTGGTTTTTGACCCATTGGTGTTGTTGGGGTGTGTGTGTGTGTTACCCGTCTGCGAGGGGGGACAGTGCGATCGGCGACTTTTGTGTCACCGTAACGACGGCCGTTTGCGGGTTTGTTTTTTTGCACATCATACATGGCGAGGGTGAAATGTGAAATGTTTTTGTTTTGTTTTTTTGCCGCCCACTATTCCCTTTGCTGTACGCCGAGTTTGACAATGGTGCGACGTAACTGCAGCGTGGAGGTGTGTGAGTGACGTTGAAATGAACGTGCCATTAAGACGCATTGTTGTTGTATTGTACTGTACGTGTACGGCGACACGCACGATGATGTACCATTCGACTCTGATGTTTGATAGCCGTGTCTGACTGATTGCGTACGACGCACGCACACCGATGTCGTCATTCAAGATGCACGCTAGACGACGACGGCGGCGGCGGCGGTGGTCGTTTGTTTGGCGAATGTCTGTACACGTGTTTGTCTGTGTCCATCCGGTATGTATTTGTTTGTTTGAAAGTGTTTTGTGTGTCGGTGACGTGGTCCGATCCGTCGCCCCCTGAGTAACTGTCGATCGGCGCGATAGACCGGCGTCACGCAACTGAACCGAAGTCTTGGGCACACCCGTCATACTGTTGTACACCGTCGCGCTGAGAACGGTAACGAAAGGTTGACGTTGATCGGTCGAATGTCTGGGCAGAACGTGAGGAATGAGGCAAGAGTGCAAGGAGGGGGGGGCAAAAGAGAGAGGAAGGGAAAAAGGGGAGAAACGCATTCGTAGAGCAACGGAACGTTCCCGTGTCGGAGGCGTATTGGAGCCGCACTGAAATGCGTTTAACGGCGGCGCGGCTGCAAGTGTCTGCCGTGGTGAACGTTACCTTTGACGGCTGCATTGGGCTTTGCCTTTGCTTTCGCTTTCGCTTTCGCGTTCGCTTTCGCTTTCCCGGATGTACGTAACGTTTGTTGATATGGTTCTGAGGAAGAGTGTATGACAGTGCCGTGCCGTCCATGTTCGTGTGCCCTCCCATTGTGTGTATGCTATTGTCTGTGTACTTGAATGATGTATGTAGGTGTTAGTGGACATGTTTTACCAGTGGGGGGAAATGGATCGTCGATAGTTGCCGTCACTCTGTCACGGTCGAGATGACGCACCCTCCGTACAGAAAGGTGTCGAGAAAGTGAGTGTGTGTGTGCGTCCGTGAATTGGCAGCGTTTGGAGGTGGGCGTGCCCTGCATGTGGCCCGGAAAAGGCTGTTCGTTAGGCGGTAGTGTTGTGTGGACAGGGGAGGGGCATGCGTAACGCTGCTGGCATGGCATTTCGGGAGATGGGAGGGGGCAAACGAGGAAACGAGGAGCGGCGGCCAAAGACGGGACGGGGAGGGGCGCGGTGTGGGTGGCTTGCGCCTGTGCTCGGCGTTGTGGTTTGTGCAAAAGAGGAGGAGAAAAACAATGTGAGTTGCCAGGGAGGGGAGCGGTGTTGTGTTGTGGTTGTCAGTGAACGTGGCGAGACGGACGGATGCGCGGAGGGGCGGGGGCGGCGCATTTCGCCGGTGCCGTGCCGTGCCGTGCCTGAAAGCCGCGTGGTCGCTGTGTTGTTGGTGGCGTGGGGGCGAGGAGAGTACCGTACGGGTGTGCTTGTGCGCCGGAAATGGCACACTGCGCCCGCCCGTCTTGGAGGCTGATGGCTGTGGTGTGGAAATGGGGCGCGGTGATGTTGAAGCACAGAAAAGAAACCAAGAAAACGGAAGGCGTGATGCGGCGGTGGTGGTGAGAGCGGGAAAAACAAAACAAAAGAAAAAAAACAACAAAAAAAAAGAAGGAAAAACAACAAGAAACAAAAAAGAAAACAAAAAGTCTATCAATATTAAAATGTAAATGGAAATGGACCCAGGTATAACCTCCCTGCACAAATAGCAGAGAGTCCGATGATAATAAAAATGTGCCAGAATGTTAACGTCCCTACAAAACAAACCCAACGATAATATTAATGAAAGAGTGAACCGTATGTAACATTGCAACAGACATAATGAAACCTGATAAATTGTATAAGGGCAGCAGCCGTTGACCTTTGGCCCTGTATTCAGAATAAAAAGAGCCAAAGATCGTTACCCCAATGAAAAAGACACTGAAACACGTATGTAACATAGTAGCGATGGCGAGACATTGTAGCATCTGTGACCAGAGAGTTTGCGCTGGACTGCGCGAGTGTTGCGAGCGGTTCTCAGTCAGTCAGTCAGTCTGTGTAGTTGAGGGCTGTACTCTGTCAGTAGTCGTCGCGTGCAGTACGCTAATAGTCGTCATGCAGAGCGGTCGGTCAGTAGTAGCAGCCGAGTGCGGTTGTGTGATGTAGGCGGTCGGCAACACTGGTCAAGATGGTGAATAAGGTATACTGTTAATTGATATAATCGTTAGATAATGAGAAATTGTATTTATTGTAATTATTCTCCAACAAGTTCCCCAATAATAATTTTTATTTCAAAAGCATTTTTCAAACATTTAATCTTTTATTGAACTAAAGAGTTCGTTCCACTTCTTTGAAGAAAAATGTCACTAAAATCACAAAGAAAGAGAATATTATTATTTGCAATGCAGTTCCTCCAAGCGCTGCGCAACAACCAGAGCAGAAATGTGACATCCATTTATTCGGAGGTAAGACTTTTAATTCTGATTGTTTTGCACAGGGCCAAAGACCGATATTTCGGTTTAATTGAAGTTTCTTGTCACTGAACGGACTTTTGTAAATGTTGTGTGAAGACTTTATATTTGAGTCAGATTGCGAATTGCACATTTTTGTTGCCATTTTCAATACCTCTCATTGTGGGCGAGGTTACAATTAGCGCAATGTCCATTAGCATCCGTAAATAACATTGTCCATTATTTTAAATATTGCTGGGAGGTTACAACACACACACACACAAAACAAAAAACAAAAAAAAACAAAAAATTGCATTTATATCCGCTCCTCAATTGTAGATACCCCTTACACAGCTGTGTGCAATGAATGAGTGCTGGCTGGTAATTAATTGCACTCCTTGGAGGGAAATGCCATAGGAAGTAGTCTTTAAAAAGTGAATGTTTTTCGTTAAGAGACAAAAGTTACTTTAGAAAAAAAGTAATAGTGGGGCTTTTGTTGTTGAACAAAATAAGTACAATGAACATACGTTATCAGATTTGCGCAATGCAGCGTCACACCACCTTTTGATTATAACACAATATACTATACATCGTCCCGAACCGTGACCAGAGTCGCGAGACGAGCAGAGCACGCCGCCGACGCCCGCTCAGTACAACCGTCCACCCGCTACTACTGTCGACCGACTACTACCTCTCCCGACTCGCGCTACAATATATATAACAACTGTTCCTGGCGACCCGGTGCGTGCAACTACTGTCGTCTGGCGCGGTCCAAGCGCCGACTAGCAGCGATAAAGAACTCTCTGGTCAGACAGAGATGCTGTCATGCCTCGCCATCGCTCTGGTAATGAATACATACGTGGTGCAGCGTGCGTACCACCGGAACACGCAGTGGCGGAGCCAAAGACTGTGTTGTCGAGGTCGAGTGCGAGTGGGAAGAGAGGCAGCGTCGGCACGGAGATGCAAGCGAGCGCGAGACGCACGGGGGCTGCGGCGTGGCGCGTTTGCGGTCGGCGCCTTTGGTGGCAACGGCCGGGACAAGCAGCGGTGTATGGTGTGGTGCGGGGCGGACAGGGGCGGCGGTGGACGGGGAGGAGGCGGCGCGACGACGGCATGGGGGCGAAAACGGGACGGGGGACGGCGGATGTTGAGAGGCGTCACGCGCGGACAGGACACAGACACAGAGACACACAGATTGGAAAGGGAGGGTGCGCGGTAGTAGTTGGGAATGTGCGTACCGTGCGGGATGGGAGTGGGCGAGGAACACGGTCGTGGCCCCTGTTTTGGGTGCGTGTGATGACGTCGGTGTGTTGTGGGAAGGGAAGGTGCTGTGGCGGCGGCGCGTAATGGGCGTAGGCCGAAAAGAGAAAGGAACGTGGGCAGTGTGTTGGCAAGCGTCGGTTCGACTGCGACGTTGATGGGCAGGGCAGGGCAAGGTTAATGGTGGTAGGAGTAGGCGTGTGGGCGCAAAAAATCTGCCGCTGCAGGCGGTGCCGTAACCGCCATGGCGGGAAGGAGAGAGGGCCAAAGAAAGAAAGAAAGAAAGAAGAAAACAAAAAAAAAAAAAGGAGGGGGGGGGGGGCGAAAGTGGAGAGGCGGTGGTGTGAGAAGGGCGGGGGCGGAAGGAAGGCAGGAAGGACAAGAGGCGAGGCGACGGCTTGCTTTGTGTATCGGTCGGTCTCTGGCTATGCTTCGTTTTCTGCAGCAGGGTCGGTGCGCGGCGTGGCTCGCGGCAGTGGGAACGCCTGGTGGCTGGACGGCCAGCAATGCGGTTGGATGGGCGGCCACAGCACCGCACCTGTGCCCGAGGAGGAGACGCTGGCGGCGGGCCCTGAGGTGAGGCCGGCTCGGCTGGGGCTGTGGATGTGTAGGTGTGCGCCGCTGCTGCAACAACGAGTAAAACGCGAGAAGAAGGGATGGCGGTAGAGAGGAAAAAAAGAAAAAGGTCGTGTTGTGTTGATGCGCAGGCAGACGCGTACAGAGGGACGAGCCCGGTCTGCAGCAGGGTGTGGCCGTGCCGAGTGCAGAGCAGCGGCGGCTCGGTTCGGTTCGGCCCGGCCCGGCGGGCCGCGCTGTTGTCGCGGACGTGAGCGCCCCCTGGCGGGTGGCCGGAGGCGGCGCGGCGTGTTGGACGTGTGGCTGGTGGCAGTGCACAATTTGCGAGTGGCTGGCGGTGTGGTGTGGCGGTTGGCGCGTCGGGCGGCGGAGAGGTATGTGTTGCGGGCGCCCTTTGCTGCGCTGCGTCGTTGCGTGTGCCGTACAGGGCGGGCGCTTGTCGACTGTGTGGGCGGTGTGGCGAATTGGCGTGAAACGGCTGCCGAGAGGTGTGTGGTAGCGAGCCGGTCGGTGGTGTCAGTGCGAAGGGGAATGTGCGTGCGTTTGGCGGTTTCGGTGTGCTTTTTGCGGCGTGAGAGTGGGAATTAGTGGGGCCGGCTGTTGTGTTGGTTCCTTGTGTCTTGTGTCGCGTAGCTTGATGGCAACGTGGAAGGACGCCGGTTTCGTTTCGAGCCTTGCGTGTGGTTGTCGACGTTGACTGGTTGGCGTGTGCCGATGCACGTGCATGTGTGGGTCGCGAGTGCGTTTTTGGCTGGCTGTGTGTGTGTGTGTGTGTTTTGGGGGGGAAGGGGGAGGCGGTGGTGAAAGTGCAGTCGTTGCCACGGGCGTCGTCGGGTGGGGCTGGGGCTGTGCGTCGTGGCGGAAAGGTGGTAGGTTGCGGGAAGCGAGCCCGTCGTTGACGGTGTCGCGTGAGTTGTGAATCGAGTGGGGCGCGGGGCGCGGGACAGGAGCAGCGTGCCGCTGCGTCGTGGTCGTCAGCAGAGGCTGTGCGTGTGCTTGTCCTTTTTGTGGGCGGTTCGTGCGAGGCGTTTTTGTTTTGTGTTGCCCTAGTTGTTAGTTTATTTTGTTTGTGTTTGTTATTTTGAGACGACGACTGGTTGGTGGCGTGCGCGCGAAGTGGCGGTGTGCGCTTCCCGTGTCGTTTGTGTTGTTTGGTTTTTTTGTTTTTGTGTGTTTTTGTTTTTTTTTTTTTTTTTTTTTTTTTTTTTTTGCACTGGGCCCCGGTGGGTGGGTGCGTGTGTGTCGATTGCCGGCTGGCGAAAGGTGCGCCATCGGCGGGGTGGGTCGCCGGCACAAGTAGAGGCGGCGGCGTTGTTGCTGTTGTTGTGTGGTGTTTGTTTTGTTCGGCTGTGTCGGCGAGCTGTGTTGCGGTGCGTGTGAATGGTGGTGCAAAAGTGCTGGCGTTGGGGCTGCGACTGCGACGGCGACGGCGGCGAGCCGCGGGCGCGCCATTGATAGTGATGTTGTGAACAGCGGCTGTGTACGGTAGTGGTGTTGTTGTAGCACGACGTGCATCCGGGCCGGCGCGGAAAGCGCAGTTGCGGGCGGTTGCCCTTCGGTGCCAGCCATGTCGCGTGAGCGGCGGGTTGCTCTGGTGTCGACACGTGGTGCTCTGGGTTGTTGTGTGGTGCCCTTTGGCCGGTGGGGGTGGTTCGCGTGTGTCTCGTTCGCGCTCGGTGTCTGGTCGTGGTCGTGCTGCTCCCCCGTCTGTCGGCGGTTTCCGACGTCGTCTGTACGTTTTTGTTCGTTTGCGGCGTGCCTGCCGACGTCGTCCCGTCGCGACCTTTCAACCGAAAGTGTGGCGCCCGAAGGTGAACGAACGTAACCCTGACCTCGGCGCTTTACGCTGAGCCGAGCGAACCGAACCGAACCTAACCTGTGGTGTGGCGAGGTGAGCTCAGCCTGTGAGCCCCTAACGTCTACGTAAGGTAAGCTGTCCGGCTCACGCCTCACGTTTTTGAACGCTTTTTTAACCTACGTTTGACGCTTCTTAACCTAGCACTGACCCCTTAACCTAACGTGTAACCTAACCTAACCTAACCTAACCTAACCTAACCTAACCTAACCTAACCTCTGACGCCTGACGTGTTTGAATGCTTAACCTAAGTTTGACGCTTAACCTAACCCAAGTCCCCTTAACCTAACCCACGTCCACCTAACCTAACCTAACCTAACGTAGACGTGTAAACGTAATGTGTAACGCGTAACGTGTAAGGTCGGCTGTCGTGTGTGCTTGACGGCAGATTGGGTTGGTCTGTAGATTCGGATTGCGGTTTGCCTCGGTCGAGGGGTTGGGTCGGAAGCGGCGAGGGGCGGCGGCGCCTGTTGCGCAGGCGGCGTCCGTTTGCGGCGGGCAATTGTTGAGAAACGGCTGTGAATGTTGGCGGGCGAGAGGAGGAGGACGGCGCGCGATGTGGCCCGACGGCTGCGGGCCGATCGGGAAACGGCGGGAGGGCGACGGAAGGCGATGGGGCGGCGGAGGCGCGTTTGCACGGCCGTCATCGCCGCACGCCTCGGCTTGTGTGGCTGTGGCGCCGGCCGCGCTGGCCGGGCTGCCGCGGCGACGGTGTGGGAGTTTTGCCGAAGGTTTGGCCATTGTGGCGGGTCGTCGGCTGGGGCTGTGGGGGCGGCATTTGGGCGGGGGCGGCGATTCTCGGCGGGCCGACCCAGGCTGTAGCGCGCGGTAGCTGCAGTTTGGCCGTGGTTTGCGGCGCTGCCGTGGCGACTGGTTGGCGACTGTGGTGTGGCTGTGTGTAGCCCCATCCTCGGTGGTTTGAAAGGCGCGGGCGGTTGTGGCGCAGGTTTGGGGCTGCTCCGCACAGGCTGTCGGACGTTGGGCGGTAGCAAGCGCGGGAGGCGCGGCGCGGCGGCGCGCAGAGTGGCGGCCGCTCTCTCGGCCGTCCGCGCCCGCCCGCGACACTGGCTGGGCCTTGTGATTCTCTGCTCTGCTGCTGTGCTGTGCTTGCGTGCCTGCCTGCCGTCCCGCTCGCTCTCGCTGTGTGTTACGCGCGTCGTCGAAATGGCAGATCAGGCGGCTACGAACGAGACTGCTGCGGCACCCGCCGCCACCGGCACTACGAAGAAGGCCAAGTCTGCGTCGTCTGCGAAGAAGCCGCGCGCCAAGCCTGCGCACCCGCGCACCTCTGAGATGGTGACGGCCGCCATCAAGAGTCTGAAGGAGCGCGGCGGGTCGTCGCTGCAGGCGATCAAGAAGTACATAGCCGCGCACTACAAGCTGGACGCGGAGAAGCTGGCGCCGTTTATCAAGAAGTACCTCAAGTCGGCCGTCGTGGCGGGCGAGCTGGTGCAGACGAAGGGGAAGGGCGCGTCCGGCTCGTTCAAGCTTGCCGGCGCCGGCGGCGGGGGGGCGGCCGAGGGCGGCAAGGCTCGTGCTGGCGGTGCCAAGAAGAAGCGCGCCGCTCCGGCCAGCAAGGAGAAGAAGGGCGCCCGTGCGGCCGGCGCAAAGAAGGCTGGTGGCGTGAAGGCGGCGACCGGTCGGAAGGCGGGCGCCGCCAAGAAGGCGTCTGCGGCGTCGGCCGCGCCCGCGGGTGCGAAGAAGGCGGCTGCGGCCAAGCCGGCCAAGGCCAAGTCGCCGTCGAAGGCGAAGAAGGCCGCCAAGGTTCCGACGAAGAAGCCGAAGGCGCCGCGCCCGAAGAAGGCGACGACGCCGTCTAAGGCGAAGGCTTCGCCCAAGAAGAAGAAGTAGAGTAGAGGAGAAAGAGATGGGAGAAAGGAAGGGTTTGGCGCTTGACTCCGTCGTCCCCACCCCCCGTCGTCGTCTAGTGGCGCGCAAGAGACGCGCGGCCCAAAACGGCCCTTCTCAGGGCCATCAAAGCACGTCGGGGAAGGTTTTGATTGTCGTGTTGCGTTTGGTGTGGGTGTCTGTCTGGCGTTTCTGTATGCCCGTGGGGATGCTGTTTGCGTGCCGTGGTGGTTGGATTGCGGGGGTCGGTGGCGGGTGTGGGCGGCGGTAGCGGTAAGCGGTGTTGTTGTTGTTGTTGTCGTGGTTGATTGTCGCCGTGTTTGTGGCGGCGGCCGACGGTTGGTTTTTCTGTCACGTTGTTTTGTTTGAATACGTTGGTTGGCTTGCCTGCGTTCGTTCGTCTCGGATGTCTGTCTTGTCGAGTCGTGTCTGGTCTTTGTTTTGTTTTGTTCCTTTGTGTGTGTGTGTGTGTGTGTGTTATGTTTTGCAACGGGGGGCACGTTGAGATGTGGAAGGAGTCGGCGGGGATTTCGGTGGCGCGTAGAGCGAGCGAGCGCGCGCGCCTGCCTGGCCGTTGGCCGTCGGAGTGGAGTGCGGGTTTTTTTTGTTTTCGAAACGAAAGCGGCGGCCGGCCAGCCACCCGTGCGGTGTGACGTCGGCCGTTGGGTATTGTGCGCTTTGAGCGCCGGGGAGGGATGATGTGTGATTGTTGCGCGCTGCTAGCAGGCAGGCAGAGTGAGCGGGTGTGGCGGACGGACGGGAAGTGGTGGTTTTTTTTTGTTTTTGGGTTGCGGGGCGAGAGGCAGGCGACCGACAAAGTTTGCTCGCGACGGAGAGATGTTAGTGGCCCTGAAAAGGGCCGTTTTTGTTTGTGCGGTGCGGTGCGGTGCGGTGCCGCGGCGCGGTTTAGGCGCGCTCGCCGCGGATGCGGCGCGCGAGCTGGATGTCCTTGGGCATGATGGTGACGCGCTTGGCGTGGATTGCGCACAGGTTGGTGTCTTCGAAGAGGCCGACGAGGTAGGCCTCGCTGGCCTCCTGCAGGGCCATGACTGCGGAGCTCTGGAAGCGCAGGTCGGTCTTGAAGTCCTGGGCGATCTCGCGCACTAGGCGCTGGAATGGCAGCTTGCGGATGAGCAGCTCTGTGCTCTTCTGGTAGCGCCTGATTTCTCGCAGGGCGACGGTGCCCGGCCTGTAGCGGTGGGGCTTCTTGACGCCTCCGGTGGCGGGCGCGCTCTTCCTCGCCGCCTTGGTGGCGAGCTGTTTGCGCGGCGCCTTTCCGCCGGTGGACTTGCGGGCCGTTTGCTTTGTGCGGGCCATGGCGGTAGCGGTAGCGGTAGCGGTAGCGGAGCGGCGTGCGTGGAGGTTAGGTGCGGCGCGGCGTCCGGTGCTGCCTTGACAACGGGCCCGCGCGCCTCCGTGCTGCGCTTATATGCCCTCGGTTGCGCGTGGTGGGGGGAGGGCGGGCCAGAGTCTATATAGGGGGGCGGCGGGCGCGCTGGGCGCAGACCGTAGCCGACTCGCCAGCCGCTGCAGCTGCTGTTTGTGCACGTTTTGCTTTGCCCGAGGAAGGAAGGATGACAGGCCGCGGCAAGGGAGGAAAGGGGCTCGGCAAGGGTGGCGCCAAGCGGCACCGCAAGGTGTTGCGCGACAACATCCAGGGCATCACGAAGCCCGCCATCCGCCGCCTGGCTCGCAGGGGCGGCGTGAAGCGCATCTCTGGTCTGATCTACGAGGAGACCCGCGGGGTGCTGAAGGTGTTCCTGGAGAACGTGATCCGCGACGCGGTGACGTACACTGAGCACGCCAAGCGCAAGACTGTGACGGCCATGGACGTGGTGTACGCCCTGAAGAGGCAGGGGCGCACCCTGTACGGTTTCGGCGGTTAGGCTGCGTCGCAGCGGGCGCTGGCCTTCCCGCGGCCGTGCTTGTGGGTGGGAGAGACTAGAAAACGGCCCTTTTCAGGGCCACCACACTGTTCGGAAGTTGAAAAGTGCGAAAGAGTCTGTGTTGTTGTTGCTGCGTGTGTGCGCTGTGTTGTTTGTTTGTTTCTTTCTTTCTTTCCGTTTGAGCGACGTGATGTGACTGGGAGGGGAGAAGGAAAGGAAACGTGTCATGTGGCTGGCTGTGTGTGGAGCTGCTTCGTTTGTGTGTTTGTTATTGTGTGTCTTTGTATCGATCGCGACGGAGATGGCGGGCTGTGTGTTGTTGTGCGAGAGGCGGTGATTATTTGCTTGCGTGGTTTGGCTCTGTGTGTTTGTTTGCGGCGGCGGCGTTGGGGTTTCCGAGGCAAGGCGTGTGGGCATAGGCGGCCGGATCAGCTGTTTCGTTCGTGTCGACGGCCGTTGCGCGCGGGAGTGGAGGGCGGTGTGTCGACACGCCTCCCTTTAACAATGGTCATTATTGCTGCCGTTGTCGGTTTGGAAGGCGACTGCGACCGTGCAAAATGTGTGTGTGTGTGTGTGTGTGTTTTGGGCCACACGGGCTGTGTGGACGACAAGATGGCGGACGTGCGCCGGCGGCGGCTGTGCTGTGACGGTGCAAAGTTAAAACAAAACAAGGTGCGGCGAGGACGACTGAAATTTTGCTTTGGACGTAGGTTTGTGTGGTGGCCCTGAAAAGGGCCGATTGTTGTGGGCCGAGCCGGCAAAGCGCGTTGCGTGCAGGGGAGCACGCGGCGGCTGCGATTGCCTGGCCTCCTTTAGGCCTTCTTCTCGGTCTTCTTTGGCAGCAGGACGGCCTGGATGTTGGGCAGGACACCACCCTGTGCGATGGTGACGCCCGACAGGAGCTTGTTGAGCTCCTCGTCGTTGCGGATGGCAAGCTGCAGGTGGCGCGGGATGATGCGCGTCTTCTTGTTGTCGCGGGCCGCGTTTCCGGCCAGCTCGAGCACCTCAGCCGCGAGGTACTCCATGACGGCGGCGAGGTAGACGGGCGCCCCGGCGCCGACGCGCTCTGCGTAGTTTCCCTTGCGCAGGAGGCGGTGGATTCTGCCGACCGGGAACTGGAGCCCAGCCCTGCTTGAGCGGGACTTTGACTTGCCCTTGACTTTGCCTCCCTTTCCGCGTCCGGACATGGCGATGGGCTAGCGACGGTGCACACGAAACGGAAACGAAAACGACCGGTGCGAGCGGCAGCGAGTCGAGCAGCGGAGTGCGTGCCGGCGCAGCAGCAGCTGCAGCTCACTCTAATTTCTTCCTCTGTCTTCAGAGGTTGTTTTCTGTGAAGGTTGTTGTCCCACTCGGACATTTCCTTCAATTTTTGGTGGAGTATTTGGATGTTCTTGTCTTTTGATTGTTCTATTCTTTAGAGTATTTTGGTTTCTTTTCTGTCACTATTAGTAACGGGTTTGTTTTTATTATTATTATTATTTTTTTATTATTATGCGAGGAGTATTGCTTTTGGTCTCTTGTATCGGTCTGGTACGTTGTTGTACCGACCAAGTGAGTTTATTAAGTCGTTTGGCGACCTTTCCGCGTTGGCGTAAAACTGCTCCGCCAGGGTACGGAATCGCGTGTTTAGTTTTTCGATGTCTGCCGCTATGTGGAGGTCTTCCGTCGGAAAGCGCGGCGGTGTGTGTAGCGCTCTTCTAAGCGCTCTGTTCTGGATCTTTTGTAACCGTTCTACCGTCGATCTGGCAGCGTAACCCCATACAGGGCACGCATACTCCAGTATCGGTCTAATTAGACTTCGATATACGGCTACTCCTGTGTTCGGGTCAAGGGAACTTTCTCTGTTCAATATTGGATAGAGGATCTGCATCCTGCCTAGGGCCTTTTTGCGAACTTCCTCGATGTGGCACTTCCAAGTCAGGCGCTTGTCTAGTGTCACACCGAGGTACCTCGCAGTGTCTCTCCAGGGGAGGTTTTGGCCCTGCAGGTGCAGCATTTGGTAGGGTCTTCTGGGGGGGCGGCGTTTACCGAGACGTCTAGTCATTAGCATGGCTTGGGTCTTCTCAGAGTTTAGTGAGATTCGCCATTGTTTGGCCCATTCATCTGTTTTATTTAGGGCGGTTTGAAGACGTCTCGTGACCAGGTTCCTGTTTGTTGAGCAGGAGAAGAATGCGGTGTCATCAGCGTACTGTGCTGTTTGTACGTGTTGGGTGGTTGGTATGTCTGCGGTGTAGAGACTGTACAGGGTTGGACCAAGAACCGAACCCTGTGGAACCCCTGCTTGTATTCTTCTCCTGCTTGACAGTGATGTTTCTACTTTTACGGAGAATGTCCTACCGGAGAGATAGCTTTTTATAAGTTTCACAATCTTTCCGGGGAAGCCCTGGGTGTACAATTTATGGAGTAGCCCGGTGTGCCAAACTGAATCAAAGGCTTTTGCCACGTCTAGTAAGACGATCCCGCAGTAGCCTTTGCAGTTGAAGCTTTCTGTGGCTGCTTCTACTACCCTCATTATTTGTTGGGGGGCCGAATGTTGTGGGCGGAACCCAAACTGGAATTTGGGCAGGATTTGCTCTCTTCTGATGTGATCCTGTATCGGTACTAAGAGGAGACGCTCGTATAGTTTACTGAGGGTAGGCAGTAGACTAATCGGTCTATAGTGTTGCGGGAACACCGGGTCTTTTCCAGGTTTTGCGATCGAGACTACTTCAGCGTGTTTCCACTGTGTCGGGAATTTTTGCGATCGCGTAATTTCGTTTAGGATATCTGCTAAGTGTGTTATTGCCATGGGCGGGATGTGTTTTAATAGTTCGTTGGTGAGCTGGTCGTGGCCTGGTGCCTTTCTTGTTGGCAGCGATTTGATGACACTCGTCACGTCTTCGGAACTAAAGAGCGGCGTGTATTCATCGTCGTCGTCTGCCTCTAAAAAGGTGGCCAGTTGTCTGCGGACGATTGCAACGTGTTCTCTGTCCTGTACCTCTGCTGGCGTAAATTGTTTTTCGAACACGTCTGCTAGCGCATTTGCTTTGTCTTCAGTGCTGAATTGCAGTCCACGTTCGCCATGCAGAGGGGGCATTTTTGCGCGTCTTCTTGTGAACTGCTTCGTGGCTTGCCACAAGCTGTGGTCGTCTAGTTTGAGAGTTGATAGTCGTTCTGACCATTGCTGGTTGCGATACTCAGTGAGTGCAACTTTCAACTCTCGTTGTAGTCTGTTGAGCAGCCTCCTCGTGTTTTTGTTCCTAGTGAGTTTCCATTCTTTGGCGATCCTGTTTTTGTGTCTGATTTGGGCAAGCAGGTGCTGGGGGAGCTGCCTGGAGCGGGGGGCTCCCGCTGGCGCAGGTGTTGCTTCCTCAGCTGCTTGCAGGATCGCTTTAGTGAAGTCTTCCAGCGCTTGTTCAGCAGTCTCTGCTGTTGGAGGCGGGGCTTGGGCAAGTTCAGCAGCTATTCCGTTGCTGAACTGTTCCCAGTTCGTTCGTTTGTAATTTGTGGTGCGCTGTGGGAGCGAGAGCCATTCTCCCATGTCGACCTCTAGGATAACTGGATTGTGGTCCGACGACATCCTGTTTATCGAATTGGCAGCCACAAAACCCGTAACGTGTTTCGTGAGTGCGATGTCGAGGACGTCCGCCCTGTTTCCGTTGTTTGGGAAGTGGGTGGGCTCCTCGGGGCCCCATACCTGAAACTGGTGGATGCGCGCGAGTCGTTGCAGTTGTCGACCAGCTCTGTTGCTTACTCGTGAGTGCCAGTCTGCGTGCTTGGCATTGAGGTCTCCTCCTATTAGGAGCTTGCCTCTTATTCTCCCTAGTGCAGCTATGTCCTCTTCTTCTAACGTTTGGGAAGGGGGGCGGTAGGCTGCAACGACTGTGAGGGGCCCTGTTACAGTGGCAATTTCTAATGCGACTGTTTCAATTTGGCGAGTTGCTGGTGGGTACACTTGATGGTGTCTAATACCTCGTTTGACATATACTGCAACCCCGCCTCCTGCGGTAGGCCGATCGCGTCTGTAGCAGTTGTAGTTAGCTACAGATGCTCTTACACCTGGCTTCAGGTGTGTTTCGGCCACTAAGCATATGTCAATATCTTCCTCTTTCATGAATTCCCTGAATTCGAGGGCTTGTTGGAATAGACCGTTTGCGTTGAAGACGCACATTTTTAGACCTTGTATGTTAGGTCGTCTATCCATGTCGAGGGGTGGGGTTTCCTGATGTCATCGCCGATGAGGGCGCCTGCTTTGCTGCCGATGAGTGTTCGGCGGGGTGTTGAGTCATTGTGGCCAAGATGTTTGCCAGTTGATTCACCTGAGCCTGAAGGGCCTTTATGGTTGCTGCTAGTTGTTCCACTGAGACGTTCGGTGTCGTGTCACGCAGACTGGGCTCTAGTGGATAGGGGGGGGCTTCCCTAGGCGATTCTCCGTTAACAGGAACCTGGTTGTGCGGAGGAGGGTGAGTTGGGGCACTGACGGTTGACGAGTATGTTCTGGATTGAAATACCCTTGTCGCTGTGGGTCTTGGGTATCGGCTTGGAGGGGGTGGTGGAGGTGGGGGAGCGGTGCGATGTTTTGCCCCTGCTGTCTGTGGGTGCTTTCCCCTTAGGCGGTCCCTAGCTTTGCGGAATTCCGGGCACCCCAGGTAGCTGGCAGGATGCGCGCCTGCACAATTGCAGCACTTCTCCTTGCCCTCCCCCTGGGGTACCGGGCATTCCTCGTACTTGTGCTTCTCGCCGCACCTGACACACCTCATTGGCATGTCGCAGTCCCTAGCCATGTGCCCCACTTTTTGGCAATTAAAGCATCGCCCTGGGCCCGATCTTTTTTTCAGCTTCTCTGGTGTGACTGTTACCCTCATGATCATTGTTACCTCCCAAATCTTTCTATTCTGGGCGGAGTCTGGTAGGGTGACTGTGTGTAGTGGCCACGGTCGTCTCGGATTTGTCTTGACGACCGAGCTCACTTCGAAACCTTCCCTTTCCAGGTAACGTTTAATATCCTCCGTGTCTGTTTTGTGCGGCATGCCCCTGAAGACTATTTTAATTGGTTTTTTGGCCGCTATGGGGAAGGTATAGAAGTGGGTTTGCTTTTCTTTTAGCATGGCCTTCACCGCTTTATAGTCGTCGACGGTCTTTAGTGTGATCTTTAGTTGGTCCTCCCCGGTTGTTTTCGCCGTGAATTTATTTTCTCCGAGGGTTGTATTGATGTTGTCATACAATTCGGAGTACGATTTCTCGTAGTGGATTATAAGCGGAGGGATCCGGTATCGTCTCTCCTCCGTGTCACCGTCTGTTTCGGTTGGCTGTATGGAGTCCTGTGGGTGAGGGGGGTCCTCTATGGGGGAGAACCTGTTACTTGTTGTTACCGGGGAGGCTGTGTGCAGCACAGGGGAGCGGCCGGCGGTTCTTTTGGGCTTCTGGAAACCGTCATCGTCGTGTGGTGTGGCAGGTTCGGCGTCCGCCGCGTCCGCGCACTGCTGCCCGCCCGCCGCTGCATTCTCATGCCGCGGCGTGCCCGCAGCAGCCCGCTGCACGGCGGCCGCCGGTGCTGGCGTGGTACCTGCGTCGCGGCTTTGTTCTCGCAACGGGCCGGGTGACGCGGCCGGGCCATTGTGCTCGCCTCGCGCCTCGGTGCATTGTACCTGCGCTGGGCCGCCCGCTCCGTTACCTGAGCACGTGGCGGCCTTTGTCCGCTCGGGCGCGTCCTGCGCTGGCTCGGTCGGCTGTGCCTCGCCCGGGCTAGCCGGTCTTACCGCGCGCTGAGGTTGTCTCGTCTTTGACGATGTTTTTCTCAGCGGCGACTTTCGCTGTTTAATGGGGGTCTTTTTCTTGTTGGACTTGGAGCTCGCTTTTAGGGGGCGTGGGCGAGGTGGTGTCGTCTCGCTCGCTGGGCGTGGTTTGAGTGCCCTTTCGAGACGTCGCTCGTACTTTTTCCGATCTTTCCCGGTTAATCCCGCTATCGCGTTCGCGAGTAGGAGTCGTGATTTGGGGCTAATTTCTCCTTGGCTGTTCGTCTGGTCAGTCCTGTGGACCTCGTAACTGCCAGGGGAACTTTCTTGTCTCGTGATCGTTAATAGTACCGGTGGTAGTGCCATGTCCGAAACGGTGAGAGAGGCTGCCAAGGGAGTGTCGGTCGTTGCCTTGGTTGGCACCGTTAGGTCTCAAGCAGACGAGTCCGACCCTAACCGGCCTATCACGCGCGGGTAACTGGCCAGCGACCAGGCCCTGGCGTGCAGATTTCCCTAAGCTAGGGGGGGCAGAGCTAGCCTCTGCGGCAGCAAGAGTTCTTGTCACGACTGAGGTGCTCGACGTAGTCGGAAAAGCGGCCAGCGGCAGCAAGAGGACGCGCACCAGCGCGCGCCAACCCACAGCTCGCAACCCGCAACGACAATTATGCTCACAAGCAGCTGTCAATTCAGCCGCCTGCGCCGTAATCTTCTCGCAACTCCGCTCCAAATTTGAAAAAATCAGGAGCTCGGAAGCCTTAGTGCCGAACCGTCCAGCTAAAGCGCTAGGACAATCAGCGACTAAACCTGCAAGCAGGTTCCTATGGCTGAGTAGCAACGAAGAGGGAAAGTGCTAGCGCAGCCCTGCACACGCGTCCGCACTCTCCAGAAGCTACTCAGCGAATGCCGGCGCAGCCGGGGTGGGGGTGCTTTATGGGCTCGGGTGCGGCGGCCGGTTGCGCGCGCGCCCCATTGGTCGGCGGCCGCAACAGGGCGAGCTGGTAAAGGTGCGGCGGCGGCTGGCGGCGGGTGCCACTGTGTGGGGAGACGCTGACTAGAGCGGAGCGCTTGCTACTGGTGTTGCTGCTGCCGTACGTTGGTTCGAGATGCCGCCCAAGACTAGCGGGAAGGCCGCCAAGAAGGCTGGCAAGGCGCAGAAGAACATTTCGAAGGGCGACAAGAAGAAGAAGCGCAAGAGGAAGGAGAGCTATGCCATCTACATCTACAAGGTGCTGAAGCAGGTGCACCCTGACACGGGCATCTCGTCGAAGGCGATGAGCATCATGAACAGCTTCGTGAACGACATTTTCGAGCGCATTGCGGCCGAGGCTTCTCGCCTGGCGCACTACAACAAGCGCTCGACCATCACGTCCCGCGAGATCCAGACCGCTGTGCGGCTGTTGCTGCCTGGCGAGCTGGCCAAGCACGCCGTGAGCGAGGGCACGAAGGCGGTGACCAAGTACACGAGCTCCAAGTAAGGAGGTGGCTCTGGAATGGAAGGAAGGATGGAGAAGGCTCCTCCGTTGCGAGAGCGGCAAAACGGCCCTTTTCAGGGCCACCAACTTGCCTTTTGCGGGAAGGGCGGAATTGTTGTTGTTGTTTGTGTGTGTGGACGGCTGTGATGTATGTGTGCATTTTGATTGTGGGTGGGGGGGCGCGTCAAAGCGTGTTGCGCGGGGTACGGCCACGAGGTTGGTCGCCGTGGCGTGGAATGGTGGCACGCCTCGTTGGCGTGGTTTTTGACCCATTGGTGTTGTTGGGGTGTGTGTGTGTGTTACCCGTCTGCGAGGGGGGACAGTGCGATCGGCGACTTTTGTGTCACCGTAACGACGGCCGTTTGCGGGTTTGTTTTTTTGCACATCATACATGGCGAGGGTGAAATGTGAAATGTTTTTGTTTTGTTTTTTTGCCGCCCACTATTCCCTTTGCTGTACGCCGAGTTTGACAATGGTGCGACGTAACTGCAGCGTGGAGGTGTGTGAGTGACGTTGAAATGAACGTGCCATTAAGACGCATTGTTGTTGTATTGTACTGTACGTGTACGGCGACACGCACGATGATGTACCATTCGACTCTGATGTTTGATAGCCGTGTCTGACTGATTGCGTACGACGCACGCACACCGATGTCGTCATTCAAGATGCACGCTAGACGACGACGGCGGCGGCGGCGGTGGTCGTTTGTTTGGCGAATGTCTGTACACGTGTTTGTCTGTGTCCATCCGGTATGTATTTGTTTGTTTGAAAGTGTTTTGTGTGTCGGTGACGTGGTCCGATCCGTCGCCCCCTGAGTAACTGTCGATCGGCGCGATAGACCGGCGTCACGCAACTGAACCGAAGTCTTGGGCACACCCGTCATACTGTTGTACACCGTCGCGCTGAGAACGGTAACGAAAGGTTGACGTTGATCGGTCGAATGTCTGGGCAGAACGTGAGGAATGAGGCAAGAGTGCAAGGAGGGGGGGCAAAAGAGAGAGGAAGGGAAAAAGGGGAGAAACGCATTCGTAGAGCAACGGAACGTTCCCGTGTCGGAGGCGTATTGGAGCCGCACTGAAATGCGTTTAACGGCGGCGCGGCTGCAAGTGTCTGCCGTGGTGAACGTTACCTTTGACGGCTGCATTGGGCTTTGCCTTTGCTTTCGCTTTCGCTTTCGCGTTCGCTTTCGCTTTCCCGGATGTACGTAACGTTTGTTGATATGGTTCTGAGGAAGAGTGTATGACAGTGCCGTGCCGTCCATGTTCGTGTGCCCTCCCATTGTGTGTATGCTATTGTCTGTGTACTTGAATGATGTATGTAGGTGTTAGTGGACATGTTTTACCAGTGGGGGGAAATGGATCGTCGATAGTTGCCGTCACTCTGTCACGGTCGAGATGACGCACCCTCCGTACAGAAAGGTGTCGAGAAAGTGAGTGTGTGTGTGCGTCCGTGAATTGGCAGCGTTTGGAGGTGGGCGTGCCCTGCATGTGGCCCGGAAAAGGCTGTTCGTTAGGCGGTAGTGTTGTGTGGACAGGGGAGGGGCATGCGTAACGCTGCTGGCATGGCATTTCGGGAGATGGGAGGGGGCAAACGAGGAAACGAGGAGCGGCGGCCAAAGACGGGACGGGGAGGGGCGCGGTGTGGGTGGCTTGCGCCTGTGCTCGGCGTTGTGGTTTGTGCAAAAGAGGAGGAGAAAAACAATGTGAGTTGCCAGGGAGGGGAGCGGTGTTGTGTTGTGGTTGTCAGTGAACGTGGCGAGACGGACGGATGCGCGGAGGGGCGGGGGCGGCGCATTTCGCCGGTGCCGTGCCGTGCCGTGCCTGAAAGCCGCGTGGTCGCTGTGTTGTTGGTGGCGTGGGGGCGAGGAGAGTACCGTACGGGTGTGCTTGTGCGCCGGAAATGGCACACTGCGCCCGCCCGTCTTGGAGGCTGATGGCTGTGGTGTGGAAATGGGGCGCGGTGATGTTGAAGCACAGAAAAGAAACCAAGAAAACGGAAGGCGTGATGCGGCGGTGGTGGTGAGAGCGGGAAAAACAAAACAAAAGAAAAAAAACAACAAAAAAAAAGAAGGAAAAACAACAAGAAACAAAAAAGAAAACAAAAAGTCTATCAATATTAAAATGTAAATGGAAATGGACCCAGGTATAACCTCCCTGCACAAATAGCAGAGAGTCCGATGATAATAAAAATGTGCCAGAATGTTAACGTCCCTACAAAACAAACCCAACGATAATATTAATGAAAGAGTGAACCGTATGTAACATTGCAACAGACATAATGAAACCTGATAAATTGTATAAGGGCAGCAGCCGTTGACCTTTGGCCCTGTATTCAGAATAAAAAGAGCCAAAGATCGTTACCCCAATGAAAAAGACACTGAAACACGTATGTAACATAGTAGCGATGGCGAGACATTGTAGCATCTGTGACCAGAGAGTTTGCGCTGGACTGCGCGAGTGTTGCGAGCGGTTCTCAGTCAGTCAGTCAGTCTGTGTAGTTGAGGGCTGTACTCTGTCAGTAGTCGTCGCGTGCAGTACGCTAATAGTCGTCATGCAGAGCGGTCGGTCAGTAGTAGCAGCCGAGTGCGGTTGTGTGATGTAGGCGGTCGGCAACACTGGTCAAGATGGTGAATAAGGTATACTGTTAATTGATATAATCGTTAGATAATGAGAAATTGTATTTATTGTAATTATTCTCCAACAAGTTCCCCAATAATAATTTTTATTTCAAAAGCATTTTTCAAACATTTAATCTTTTATTGAACTAAAGAGTTCGTTCCACTTCTTTGAAGAAAAATGTCACTAAAATCACAAAGAAAGAGAATATTATTATTTGCAATGCAGTTCCTCCAAGCGCTGCGCAACAACCAGAGCAGAAATGTGACATCCATTTATTCGGAGGTAAGACTTTTAATTCTGATCGTTTTGCACAGGGCCAAAGACCGATATTTCGGTTTAATTGAAGTTTCTTGTCACTGAACGGACTTTTGTAAATGTTGTGTGAAGACTTTATATTTGAGTCAGATTGCGAATTGCACATTTTTGTTGCCATTTTCAATACCTCTCATTGTGGGCGAGGTTACAATTAGCGCAATGTCCATTAGCATCCGTAAATAACATTGTCCATTATTTTAAATATTGCTGGGAGGTTACAACACACACACACACAAAACAAAAAACAAAAAAAAACAAAAAATTGCATTTATATCCGCTCCTCAATTGTAGATACCCCTTACACAGCTGTGTGCAATGAATGAGTGCTGGCTGGTAATTAATTGCACTCCTTGGAGGGAAATGCCATAGGAAGTAGTCTTTAAAAAGTGAATGTTTTTCGTTAAGAGACAAAAGTTACTTTAGAAAAAAAGTAATAGTGGGGCTTTTGTTGTTGAACAAAATAAGTACAATGAACATACGTTATCAGATTTGCGCAATGCAGCGTCACACCACCTTTTGATTATAACACAATATACTATACATCGTCCCGAACCGTGACCAGAGTCGCGAGACGAGCAGAGCACGCCGCCGACGCCCGCTCAGTACAACCGTCCACCCGCTACTACTGTCGACCGACTACTACCTCTCCCGACTCGCGCTACAATATATATAACAACTGTTCCTGGCGACCCGGTGCGTGCAACTACTGTCGTCTGGCGCGGTCCAAGCGCCGACTAGCAGCGATAAAGAACTCTCTGGTCAGACAGAGATGCTGTCATGCCTCGCCATCGCTCTGGTAATGAATACATACGTGGTGCAGCGTGCGTACCACCGGAACACGCAGTGGCGGAGCCAAAGACTGTGTTGTCGAGGTCGAGTGCGAGTGGGAAGAGAGGCAGCGTCGGCACGGAGATGCAAGCGAGCGCGAGACGCACGGGGGCTGCGGCGTGGCGCGTTTGCGGTCGGCGCCTTTGGTGGCAACGGCCGGGACAAGCAGCGGTGTATGGTGTGGTGCGGGGCGGACAGGGGCGGCGGTGGACGGGGAGGAGGCGGCGCGACGACGGCATGGGGGCGAAAACGGGACGGGGGACGGCGGATGTTGAGAGGCGTCACGCGCGGACAGGACACAGACACAGAGACACACAGATTGGAAAGGGAGGGTGCGCGGTAGTAGTTGGGAATGTGCGTACCGTGCGGGATGGGAGTGGGCGAGGAACACGGTCGTGGCCCCTGTTTTGGGTGCGTGTGATGACGTCGGTGTGTTGTGGGAAGGGAAGGTGCTGTGGCGGCGGCGCGTAATGGGCGTAGGCCGAAAAGAGAAAGGAACGTGGGCAGTGTGTTGGCAAGCGTCGGTTCGACTGCGACGTTGATGGGCAGGGCAGGGCAAGGTTAATGGTGGTAGGAGTAGGCGCGTGGGCGCAAAAAATCTGCCGCTGCAGGCGGTGCCGTAACCGCCATGGCGGGAAGGAGAGAGGGCCAAAGAAAGAAAGAAAGAAAGAAGAAAACAAAAAAAAAAAGGAGGGGGGGGGGCGAAAGTGGAGAGGCGGTGGTGTGAGAAGGGCGGGGGCGGAAGGAAGGCAGGAAGGACAAGAGGCGAGGCGACGGCTTGCTTTGTGTATCGGTCGGTCTCTGGCTATGCTTCGTTTTCTGCAGCAGGGTCGGTGCGCGGCGTGGCTCGCGGCAGTGGGAACGCCTGGTGGCTGGACGGCCAGCAATGCGGTTGGATGGGCGGCCACAGCACCGCACCTGTGCCCGAGGAGGAGACGCTGGCGGCGGGCCCTGAGGTGAGGCCGGCTCGGCTGGGGCTGTGGATGTGTAGGTGTGCGCCGCTGCTGCAACAACGAGTAAAACGCGAGAAGAAGGGATGGCGGTAGAGAGGAAAAAAAGAAAAAGGTCGTGTTGTGTTGATGCGCAGGCAGACGCGTACAGAGGGACGAGCCCGGTCTGCAGCAGGGTGTGGCCGTGCCGAGTGCAGAGCAGCGGCGGCTCGGTTCGGTTCGGCCCGGCCCGGCGGGCCGCGCTGTTGTCGCGGACGTGAGCGCCCCCTGGCGGGTGGCCGGAGGCGGCGCGGCGTGTTGGACGTGTGGCTGGTGGCAGTGCACAATTTGCGAGTGGCTGGCGGTGTGGTGTGGCGGTTGGCGCGTCGGGCGGCGGAGAGGTATGTGTTGCGGGCGCCCTTTGCTGCGCTGCGTCGTTGCGTGTGCCGTACAGGGCGGGCGCTTGTCGACTGTGTGGGCGGTGTGGCGAATTGGCGTGAAACGGCTGCCGAGAGGTGTGTGGTAGCGAGCCGGTCGGTGGTGTCAGTGCGAAGGGGAATGTGCGTGCGTTTGGCGGTTTCGGTGTGCTTTTTGCGGCGTGAGAGTGGGAATTAGTGGGGCCGGCTGTTGTGTTGGTTCCTTGTGTCTTGTGTCGCGTAGCTTGATGGCAACGTGGAAGGACGCCGGTTTCGTTTCGAGCCTTGCGTGTGGTTGTCGACGTTGACTGGTTGGCGTGTGCCGATGCACGTGCATGTGTGGGTCGCGAGTGCGTTTTTGGCTGGCTGTGTGTGTGTGTGTGTGTTTTGGGGGGGAAGGGGGAGGCGGTGGTGAAAGTGCAGTCGTTGCCACGGGCGTCGTCGGGTGGGGCTGGGGCTGTGCGTCGTGGCGGAAAGGTGGTAGGTTGCGGGAAGCGAGCCCGTCGTTGACGGTGTCGCGTGAGTTGTGAATCGAGTGGGGCGCGGGGCGCGGGACAGGAGCAGCGTGCCGCTGCGTCGTGGTCGTCAGCAGAGGCTGTGCGTGTGCTTGTCCTTTTTGTGGGCGGTTCGTGCGAGGCGTTTTTGTTTTGTGTTGCCCTAGTTGTTAGTTTATTTTGTTTGTGTTTGTTATTTTGAGACGACGACTGGTTGGTGGCGTGCGCGCGAAGTGGCGGTGTGCGCTTCCCGTGTCGTTTGTGTTGTTTGGTTTTTTTGTTTTTGTGTGTTTTTTTTTTTTTTTTTTTTTTTTTTTTTTTTTTTTTTTTTGCACTGGGCCCCGGTGGGTGGGTGCGTGTGTGTCGATTGCCGGCTGGCGAAAGGTGCGCCATCGGCGGGGTGGGTCGCCGGCACAAGTAGAGGCGGCGGCGTTGTTGCTGTTGTTGTGTGGTGTTTGTTTTGTTCGGCTGTGTCGGCGAGCTGTGTTGCGGTGCGTGTGAATGGTGGTGCAAAAGTGCTGGCGTTGGGGCTGCGACTGCGACGGCGACGGCGGCGAGCCGCGGGCGCGCCATTGATAGTGATGTTGTGAACAGCGGCTGTGTACGGTAGTGGTGTTGTTGTAGCACGACGTGCATCCGGGCCGGCGCGGAAAGCGCAGTTGCGGGCGGTTGCCCTTCGGTGCCAGCCATGTCGCGTGAGCGGCGGGTTGCTCTGGTGTCGACACGTGGTGCTCTGGGTTGTTGTGTGGTGCCCTTTGGCCGGTGGGGGTGGTTCGCGTGTGTCTCGTTCGCGCTCGGTGTCTGGTCGTGGTCGTGCTGCTCCCCCGTCTGTCGGCGGTTTCCGACGTCGTCTGTACGTTTTTGTTCGTTTGCGGCGTGCCTGCCGACGTCGTCCCGTCGCGACCTTTCAACCGAAAGTGTGGCGCCCGAAGGTGAACGAACGTAACCCTGACCTCGGCGCTTTACGCTGAGCCGAGCGAACCGAACCGAACCTAACCTGTGGTGTGGCGAGGTGAGCTCAGCCTGTGAGCCCCTAACGTCTACGTAAGGTAAGCTGTCCGGCTCACGCCTCACGTTTTTGAACGCTTTTTTAACCTACGTTTGACGCTTCTTAACCTAGCACTGACCCCTTAACCTAACGTGTAACCTAACCTAACCTAACCTAACCTAACCTAACCTAACCTAACCTAACCTCTGACGCCTGACGTGTTTGAATGCTTAACCTAAGTTTGACGCTTAACCTAACCCAAGTCCCCTTAACCTAACCCACGTCCACCTAACCTAACCTAACCTAACGTAGACGTGTAAACGTAATGTGTAACGCGTAACGTGTAAGGTCGGCTGTCGTGTGTGCTTGACGGCAGATTGGGTTGGTCTGTAGATTCGGATTGCGGTTTGCCTCGGTCGAGGGGTTGGGTCGGAAGCGGCGAGGGGCGGCGGCGCCTGTTGCGCAGGCGGCGTCCGTTTGCGGCGGGCAATTGTTGAGAAACGGCTGTGAATGTTGGCGGGCGAGAGGAGGAGGACGGCGCGCGATGTGGCCCGACGGCTGCGGGCCGATCGGGAAACGGCGGGAGGGCGACGGAAGGCGATGGGGCGGCGGAGGCGCGTTTGCACGGCCGTCATCGCCGCACGCCTCGGCTTGTGTGGCTGTGGCGCCGGCCGCGCTGGCCGGGCTGCCGCGGCGACGGTGTGGGAGTTTTGCCGAAGGTTTGGCCATTGTGGCGGGTCGTCGGCTGGGGCTGTGGGGGCGGCATTTGGGCGGGGGCGGCGATTCTCGGCGGGCCGACCCAGGCTGTAGCGCGCGGTAGCTGCAGTTTGGCCGTGGTTTGCGGCGCTGCCGTGGCGACTGGTTGGCGACTGTGGTGTGGCTGTGTGTAGCCCCATCCTCGGTGGTTTGAAAGGCGCGGGCGGTTGTGGCGCAGGTTTGGGGCTGCTCCGCACAGGCTGTCGGACGTTGGGCGGTAGCAAGCGCGGGAGGCGCGGCGCGGCGGCGCGCAGAGTGGCGGCCGCTCTCTCGGCCGTCCGCGCCCGCCCGCGACACTGGCTGGGCCTTGTGATTCTCTGCTCTGCTGCTGTGCTGTGCTTGCGTGCCTGCCTGCCGTCCCGCTCGCTCTCGCTGTGTGTTACGCGCGTCGTCGAAATGGCAGATCAGGCGGCTACGAACGAGACTGCTGCGGCACCCGCCGCCACCGGCACTACGAAGAAGGCCAAGTCTGCGTCGTCTGCGAAGAAGCCGCGCGCCAAGCCTGCGCACCCGCGCACCTCTGAGATGGTGACGGCCGCCATCAAGAGTCTGAAGGAGCGCGGCGGGTCGTCGCTGCAGGCGATCAAGAAGTACATAGCCGCGCACTACAAGCTGGACGCGGAGAAGCTGGCGCCGTTTATCAAGAAGTACCTCAAGTCGGCCGTCGTGGCGGGCGAGCTGGTGCAGACGAAGGGGAAGGGCGCGTCCGGCTCGTTCAAGCTTGCCGGCGCCGGCGGCGGGGGGGCGGCCGAGGGCGGCAAGGCTCGTGCTGGCGGTGCCAAGAAGAAGCGCGCCGCTCCGGCCAGCAAGGAGAAGAAGGGCGCCCGTGCGGCCGGCGCAAAGAAGGCTGGTGGCGTGAAGGCGGCGACCGGTCGGAAGGCGGGCGCCGCCAAGAAGGCGTCTGCGGCGTCGGCCGCGCCCGCGGGTGCGAAGAAGGCGGCTGCGGCCAAGCCGGCCAAGGCCAAGTCGCCGTCGAAGGCGAAGAAGGCCGCCAAGGTTCCGACGAAGAAGCCGAAGGCGCCGCGCCCGAAGAAGGCGACGACGCCGTCTAAGGCGAAGGCTTCGCCCAAGAAGAAGAAGTAGAGTAGAGGAGAAAGAGATGGGAGAAAGGAAGGGTTTGGCGCTTGACTCCGTCGTCCCCACCCCCCGTCGTCGTCTAGTGGCGCGCAAGAGACGCGCGGCCCAAAACGGCCCTTCTCAGGGCCATCAAAGCACGTCGGGGAAGGTTTTGATTGTCGTGTTGCGTTTGGTGTGGGTGTCTGTCTGGCGTTTCTGTATGCCCGTGGGGATGCTGTTTGCGTGCCGTGGTGGTTGGATTGCGGGGGTCGGTGGCGGGTGTGGGCGGCGGTAGCGGTAAGCGGTGTTGTTGTTGTTGTTGTCGTGGTTGATTGTCGCCGTGTTTGTGGCGGCGGCCGACGGTTGGTTTTTCTGTCACGTTGTTTTGTTTGAATACGTTGGTTGGCTTGCCTGCGTTCGTTCGTCTCGGATGTCTGTCTTGTCGAGTCGTGTCTGGTCTTTGTTTTGTTTTGTTCCTTTGTGTGTGTGTGTGTGTGTGTGTTATGTTTTGCAACGGGGGGCACGTTGAGATGTGGAAGGAGTCGGCGGGGATTTCGGTGGCGCGTAGAGCGAGCGAGCGCGCGCGCCTGCCTGGCCGTTGGCCGTCGGAGTGGAGTGCGGGTTTTTTTTGTTTTCGAAACGAAAGCGGCGGCCGGCCAGCCACCCGTGCGGTGTGACGTCGGCCGTTGGGTATTGTGCGCTTTGAGCGCCGGGGAGGGATGATGTGTGATTGTTGCGCGCTGCTAGCAGGCAGGCAGAGTGAGCGGGTGTGGCGGACGGACGGGAAGTGGTGGTTTTTTTTTGTTTTTGGGTTGCGGGGCGAGAGGCAGGCGACCGACAAAGTTTGCTCGCGACGGAGAGATGTTAGTGGCCCTGAAAAGGGCCGTTTTTGTTTGTGCGGTGCGGTGCGGTGCGGTGCCGCGGCGCGGTTTAGGCGCGCTCGCCGCGGATGCGGCGCGCGAGCTGGATGTCCTTGGGCATGATGGTGACGCGCTTGGCGTGGATTGCGCACAGGTTGGTGTCTTCGAAGAGGCCGACGAGGTAGGCCTCGCTGGCCTCCTGCAGGGCCATGACTGCGGAGCTCTGGAAGCGCAGGTCGGTCTTGAAGTCCTGGGCGATCTCGCGCACTAGGCGCTGGAATGGCAGCTTGCGGATGAGCAGCTCTGTGCTCTTCTGGTAGCGCCTGATTTCTCGCAGGGCGACGGTGCCCGGCCTGTAGCGGTGGGGCTTCTTGACGCCTCCGGTGGCGGGCGCGCTCTTCCTCGCCGCCTTGGTGGCGAGCTGTTTGCGCGGCGCCTTTCCGCCGGTGGACTTGCGGGCCGTTTGCTTTGTGCGGGCCATGGCGGTAGCGGTAGCGGTAGCGGTAGCGGAGCGGCGTGCGTGGAGGTTAGGTGCGGCGCGGCGTCCGGTGCTGCCTTGACAACGGGCCCGCGCGCCTCCGTGCTGCGCTTATATGCCCTCGGTTGCGCGTGGTGGGGGGAGGGCGGGCCAGAGTCTATATAGGGGGGCGGCGGGCGCGCTGGGCGCAGACCGTAGCCGACTCGCCAGCCGCTGCAGCTGCTGTTTGTGCACGTTTTGCTTTGCCCGAGGAAGGAAGGATGACAGGCCGCGGCAAGGGAGGAAAGGGGCTCGGCAAGGGTGGCGCCAAGCGGCACCGCAAGGTGTTGCGCGACAACATCCAGGGCATCACGAAGCCCGCCATCCGCCGCCTGGCTCGCAGGGGCGGCGTGAAGCGCATCTCTGGTCTGATCTACGAGGAGACCCGCGGGGTGCTGAAGGTGTTCCTGGAGAACGTGATCCGCGACGCGGTGACGTACACTGAGCACGCCAAGCGCAAGACTGTGACGGCCATGGACGTGGTGTACGCCCTGAAGAGGCAGGGGCGCACCCTGTACGGTTTCGGCGGTTAGGCTGCGTCGCAGCGGGCGCTGGCCTTCCCGCGGCCGTGCTTGTGGGTGGGAGAGACTAGAAAACGGCCCTTTTCAGGGCCACCACACTGTTCGGAAGTTGAAAAGTGCGAAAGAGTCTGTGTTGTTGTTGCTGCGTGTGTGCGCTGTGTTGTTTGTTTGTTTCTTTCTTTCTTTCCGTTTGAGCGACGTGATGTGACTGGGAGGGGAGAAGGAAAGGAAACGTGTCATGTGGCTGGCTGTGTGTGGAGCTGCTTCGTTTGTGTGTTTGTTATTGTGTGTCTTTGTATCGATCGCGACGGAGATGGCGGGCTGTGTGTTGTTGTGCGAGAGGCGGTGATTATTTGCTTGCGTGGTTTGGCTCTGTGTGTTTGTTTGCGGCGGCGGCGTTGGGGTTTCCGAGGCAAGGCGTGTGGGCATAGGCGGCCGGATCAGCTGTTTCGTTCGTGTCGACGGCCGTTGCGCGCGGGAGTGGAGGGCGGTGTGTCGACACGCCTCCCTTTAACAATGGTCATTATTGCTGCCGTTGTCGGTTTGGAAGGCGACTGCGACCGTGCAAAATGTGTGTGTGTGTGTGTGTGTGTTTTGGGCCACACGGGCTGTGTGGACGACAAGATGGCGGACGTGCGCCGGCGGCGGCTGTGCTGTGACGGTGCAAAGTTAAAACAAAACAAGGTGCGGCGAGGACGACTGAAATTTTGCTTTGGACGTAGGTTTGTGTGGTGGCCCTGAAAAGGGCCGATTGTTGTGGGCCGAGCCGGCAAAGCGCGTTGCGTGCAGGGGAGCACGCGGCGGCTGCGATTGCCTGGCCTCCTTTAGGCCTTCTTCTCGGTCTTCTTTGGCAGCAGGACGGCCTGGATGTTGGGCAGGACACCACCCTGTGCGATGGTGACGCCCGACAGGAGCTTGTTGAGCTCCTCGTCGTTGCGGATGGCAAGCTGCAGGTGGCGCGGGATGATGCGCGTCTTCTTGTTGTCGCGGGCCGCGTTTCCGGCCAGCTCGAGCACCTCAGCCGCGAGGTACTCCATGACGGCGGCGAGGTAGACGGGCGCCCCGGCGCCGACGCGCTCTGCGTAGTTTCCCTTGCGCAGGAGGCGGTGGATTCTGCCGACCGGGAACTGGAGCCCAGCCCTGCTTGAGCGGGACTTTGACTTGCCCTTGACTTTGCCTCCCTTTCCGCGTCCGGACATGGCGATGGGCTAGCGACGGTGCACACGAAACGGAAACGAAAACGACCGGTGCGAGCGGCAGCGAGTCGAGCAGCGGAGTGCGTGCCGGCGCAGCCGGGGTGGGGGTGCTTTATGGGCTCGGGTGCGGCGGCCGGTTGCGCGCGCGCCCCATTGGTCGGCGGCCGCAACAGGGCGAGCTGGTAAAGGTGCGGCGGCGGCTGGCGGCGGGTGCCACTGTGTGGGGAGACGCTGACTAGAGCGGAGCGCTTGCTACTGGTGTTGCTGCTGCCGTACGTTGGTTCGAGATGCCGCCCAAGACTAGCGGGAAGGCCGCCAAGAAGGCTGGCAAGGCGCAGAAGAACATTTCGAAGGGCGACAAGAAGAAGAAGCGCAAGAGGAAGGAGAGCTATGCCATCTACATCTACAAGGTGCTGAAGCAGGTGCACCCTGACACGGGCATCTCGTCGAAGGCGATGAGCATCATGAACAGCTTCGTGAACGACATTTTCGAGCGCATTGCGGCCGAGGCTTCTCGCCTGGCGCACTACAACAAGCGCTCGACCATCACGTCCCGCGAGATCCAGACCGCTGTGCGGCTGTTGCTGCCTGGCGAGCTGGCCAAGCACGCCGTGAGCGAGGGCACGAAGGCGGTGACCAAGTACACGAGCTCCAAGTAAGGAGGTGGCTCTGGAATGGAAGGAAGGATGGAGAAGGCTCCTCCGTTGCGAGAGCGGCAAAACGGCCCTTTTCAGGGCCACCAACTTGCCTTTTGCGGGAAGGGCGGAATTGTTGTTGTTGTTTGTGTGTGTGGACGGCTGTGATGTATGTGTGCATTTTGATTGTGGGTGGGGGGGCGCGTCAAAGCGTGTTGCGCGGGGTACGGCCACGAGGTTGGTCGCCGTGGCGTGGAATGGTGGCACGCCTCGTTGGCGTGGTTTTTGACCCATTGGTGTTGTTGGGGTGTGTGTGTGTGTTACCCGTCTGCGAGGGGGGACAGTGCGATCGGCGACTTTTGTGTCACCGTAACGACGGCCGTTTGCGGGTTTGTTTTTTTGCACATCATACATGGCGAGGGTGAAATGTGAAATGTTTTTGTTTGGTTTTTGTTTTGTTTTTTTGCCGCCCACTATTCCCTTTGCTGTACGCCGAGTTTGACAATGGTGCGACGTAACTGCAGCGTGGAGGTGTGTGAGTGACGTTGAAATGAACGTGCCATTAAGACGCATTGTTGTTGTATTGTACTGTACGTGTACGGCGACACGCACGATGATGTACCATTCGACTCTGATGTTTGATAGCCGTGTCTGACTGATTGCGTACGACGCACGCACACCGATGTCGTCATTCAAGATGCACGCTAGACGACGACGGCGGCGGCGGCGGTGGTCGTTTGTTTGGCGAATGTCTGTACACGTGTTTGTCTGTGTCCATCCGGTATGTATTTGTTTGTTTGAAAGTGTTTTGTGTGTCGGTGACGTGGTCCGATCCGTCGCCCCCTGAGTAACTGTCGATCGGCGCGATAGACCGGCGTCACGCAACTGAACCGAAGTCTTGGGCACACCCGTCATACTGTTGTACACCGTCGCGCTGAGAACGGTAACGAAAGGTTGACGTTGATCGGTCGAATGTCTGGGCAGAACGTGAGGAATGAGGCAAGAGTGCAAGGAGGGGGGGCAAAAGAGAGAGGAAGGGAAAAAGGGGAGAAACGCATTCGTAGAGCAACGGAACGTTCCCGTGTCGGAGGCGTATTGGAGCCGCACTGAAATGCGTTTAACGGCGGCGCGGCTGCAAGTGTCTGCCGTGGTGAACGTTACCTTTGACGGCTGCATTGGGCTTTGCCTTTGCTTTCGCTTTCGCTTTCGCGTTCGCTTTCGCTTTCCCGGATGTACGTAACGTTTGTTGATATGGTTCTGAGGAAGAGTGTATGACAGTGCCGTGCCGTCCATGTTCGTGTGCCCTCCCATTGTGTGTATGCTATTGTCTGTGTACTTGAATGATGTATGTAGGTGTTAGTGGACATGTTTTACCAGTGGGGGGAAATGGATCGTCGATAGTTGCCGTCACTCTGTCACGGTCGAGATGACGCACCCTCCGTACAGAAAGGTGTCGAGAAAGTGAGTGTGTGTGTGCGTCCGTGAATTGGCAGCGTTTGGAGGTGGGCGTGCCCTGCATGTGGCCCGGAAAAGGCTGTTCGTTAGGCGGTAGTGTTGTGTGGACAGGGGAGGGGCATGCGTAACGCTGCTGGCATGGCATTTCGGGAGATGGGAGGGGGCAAACGAGGAAACGAGGAGCGGCGGCCAAAGACGGGACGGGGAGGGGCGCGGTGTGGGTGGCTTGCGCCTGTGCTCGGCGTTGTGGTTTGTGCAAAAGAGGAGGAGAAAAACAATGTGAGTTGCCAGGGAGGGGAGCGGTGTTGTGTTGTGGTTGTCAGTGAACGTGGCGAGACGGACGGATGCGCGGAGGGGCGGGGGCGGCGCATTTCGCCGGTGCCGTGCCGTGCCGTGCCTGAAAGCCGCGTGGTCGCTGTGTTGTTGGTGGCGTGGGGGCGAGGAGAGTACCGTACGGGTGTGCTTGTGCGCCGGAAATGGCACACTGCGCCCGCCCGTCTTGGAGGCTGATGGCTGTGGTGTGGAAATGGGGCGCGGTGATGTTGAAGCACAGAAAAGAAACCAAGAAAACGGAAGGCGTGGTGCGGCGGTGGTGGTGAGAGCGGGAAAAACAAAACAAAAGAAAAAAAACAACAAAAAAAAAGAAGGAAAAACAACAAGAAACAAAAAAGAAAACAAAAAGTCTATCAATATTAAAATGTAAATGGAAATGGACCCAGGTATAACCTCCCTGCACAAATAGCAGAGAGTCCGATGATAATAAAAATGTGCCAGAATGTTAACGTCCCTACAAAACAAACCCAACGATAATATTAATGAAAGAGTGAACCGTATGTAACATTGCAACAGACATAATGAAACCTGATAAATTGTATAAGGGCAGCAGCCGTTGACCTTTGGCCCTGTATTCAGAATAAAAAGAGCCAAAGATCGTTACCCCAATGAAAAAGACACTGAAACACGTATGTAACATAGTAGCGATGGCGAGACATTGTAGCATCTGTGACCAGAGAGTTTGCGCTGGACTGCGCGAGTGTTGCGAGCGGTTCTCAGTCAGTCAGTCAGTCTGTGTAGTTGAGGGCTGTACTCTGTCAGTAGTCGTCGCGTGCAGTACGCTAATAGTCGTCATGCAGAGCGGTCGGTCAGTAGTAGCAGCCGAGTGCGGTTGTGTGATGTAGGCGGTCGGCAACACTGGTCAAGATGGTGAATAAGGTATACTGTTAATTGATATAATCGTTAGATAATGAGAAATTGTATTTATTGTAATTATTCTCCAACAAGTTCCCCAATAATAATTTTTATTTCAAAAGCATTTTTCAAACATTTAATCTTTTATTGAACTAAAGAGTTCGTTCCACTTCTTTGAAGAAAAATGTCACTAAAATCACAAAGAAAGAGAATATTATTATTTGCAATGCAGTTCCTCCAAGCGCTGCGCAACAACCAGAGCAGAAATGTGACATCCATTTATTCGGAGGTAAGACTTTTAATTCTGATTGTTTTGCACAGGGCCAAAGACCGATATTTCGGTTTAATTGAAGTTTCTTGTCACTGAACGGACTTTTGTAAATGTTGTGTGAAGACTTTATATTTGAGTCAGATTGCGAATTGCACATTTTTGTTGCCATTTTCAATACCTCTCATTGTGGGCGAGGTTACAATTAGCGCAATGTCCATTAGCATCCGTAAATAACATTGTCCATTATTTTAAATATTGCTGGGAGGTTACAACACACACACACACAAAACAAAAAACAAAAAAAAACAAAAAATTGCATTTATATCCGCTCCTCAATTGTAGATACCCCTTACACAGCTGTGTGCAATGAATGAGTGCTGGCTGGTAATTAATTGCACTCCTTGGAGGGAAATGCCATAGGAAGTAGTCTTTAAAAAGTGAATGTTTTTCGTTAAGAGACAAAAGTTACTTTAGAAAAAAAGTAATAGTGGGGCTTTTGTTGTTGAACAAAATAAGTACAATGAACATACGTTATCAGATTTGCGCAATGCAGCGTCACACCACCTTTTGATTATAACACAATATACTATACATCGTCCCGAACCGTGACCAGAGTCGCGAGACGAGCAGAGCACGCCGCCGACGCCCGCTCAGTACAACCGTCCACCCGCTACTACTGTCGACCGACTACTACCTCTCCCGACTCGCGCTACAATATATATAACAACTGTTCCTGGCGACCCGGTGCGTGCAACTACTGTCGTCTGGCGCGGTCCAAGCGCCGACTAGCAGCGATAAAGAACTCTCTGGTCAGACAGAGATGCTGTCATGCCTCGCCATCGCTCTGGTAATGAATACATACGTGGTGCAGCGTGCGTACCACCGGAACACGCAGTGGCGGAGCCAAAGACTGTGTTGTCGAGGTCGAGTGCGAGTGGGAAGAGAGGCAGCGTCGGCACGGAGATGCAAGCGAGCGCGAGACGCACGGGGGCTGCGGCGTGGCGCGTTTGCGGTCGGCGCCTTTGGTGGCAACGGCCGGGACAAGCAGCGGTGTATGGTGTGGTGCGGGGCGGACAGGGGCGGCGGTGGACGGGGAGGAGGCGGCGCGACGACGGCATGGGGGCGAAAACGGGACGGGGGACGGCGGATGTTGAGAGGCGTCACGCGCGGACAGGACACAGACACAGAGACACACAGATTGGAAAGGGAGGGTGCGCGGTAGTAGTTGGGAATGTGCGTACCGTGCGGGATGGGAGTGGGCGAGGAACACGGTCGTGGCCCCTGTTTTGGGTGCGTGTGATGACGTCGGTGTGTTGTGGGAAGGGAAGGTGCTGTGGCGGCGGCGCGTAATGGGCGTAGGCCGAAAAGAGAAAGGAACGTGGGCAGTGTGTTGGCAAGCGTCGGTTCGACTGCGACGTTGATGGGCAGGGCAGGGCAAGGTTAATGGTGGTAGGAGTAGGCGTGTGGGCGCAAAAAATCTGCCGCTGCAGGCGGTGCCGTAACCGCCATGGCGGGAAGGAGAGAGGGCCAAAGAAAGAAAGAAAGAAAGAAGAAAACAAAAAAAAAAAAAGGAGGGGGGGGGGGGGCGAAAGTGGAGAGGCGGTGGTGTGAGAAGGGCGGGGGCGGAAGGAAGGCAGGAAGGACAAGAGGCGAGGCGACGGCTTGCTTTGTGTATCGGTCGGTCTCTGGCTATGCTTCGTTTTCTGCAGCAGGGTCGGTGCGCGGCGTGGCTCGCGGCAGTGGGAACGCCTGGTGGCTGGACGGCCAGCAATGCGGTTGGATGGGCGGCCACAGCACCGCACCTGTGCCCGAGGAGGAGACGCTGGCGGCGGGCCCTGAGGTGAGGCCGGCTCGGCTGGGGCTGTGGATGTGTAGGTGTGCGCCGCTGCTGCAACAACGAGTAAAACGCGAGAAGAAGGGATGGCGGTAGAGAGGAAAAAAAGAAAAAGGTCGTGTTGTGTTGATGCGCAGGCAGACGCGTACAGAGGGACGAGCCCGGTCTGCAGCAGGGTGTGGCCGTGCCGAGTGCAGAGCAGCGGCGGCTCGGTTCGGTTCGGCCCGGCCCGGCGGGCCGCGCTGTTGTCGCGGACGTGAGCGCCCCCTGGCGGGTGGCCGGAGGCGGCGCGGCGTGTTGGACGTGTGGCTGGTGGCAGTGCACAATTTGCGAGTGGCTGGCGGTGTGGTGTGGCGGTTGGCGCGTCGGGCGGCGGAGAGGTATGTGTTGCGGGCGCCCTTTGCTGCGCTGCGTCGTTGCGTGTGCCGTACAGGGCGGGCGCTTGTCGACTGTGTGGGCGGTGTGGCGAATTGGCGTGAAACGGCTGCCGAGAGGTGTGTGGTAGCGAGCCGGTCGGTGGTGTCAGTGCGAAGGGGAATGTGCGTGCGTTTGGCGGTTTCGGTGTGCTTTTTGCGGCGTGAGAGTGGGAATTAGTGGGGCCGGCTGTTGTGTTGGTTCCTTGTGTCTTGTGTCGCGTAGCTTGATGGCAACGTGGAAGGACGCCGGTTTCGTTTCGAGCCTTGCGTGTGGTTGTCGACGTTGACTGGTTGGCGTGTGCCGATGCACGTGCATGTGTGGGTCGCGAGTGCGTTTTTGGCTGGCTGTGTGTGTGTGTGTGTGTTTTGGGGGGGAAGGGGGAGGCGGTGGTGAAAGTGCAGTCGTTGCCACGGGCGTCGTCGGGTGGGGCTGGGGCTGTGCGTCGTGGCGGAAAGGTGGTAGGTTGCGGGAAGCGAGCCCGTCGTTGACGGTGTCGCGTGAGTTGTGAATCGAGTGGGGCGCGGGGCGCGGGACAGGAGCAGCGTGCCGCTGCGTCGTGGTCGTCAGCAGAGGCTGTGCGTGTGCTTGTCCTTTTTGTGGGCGGTTCGTGCGAGGCGTTTTTGTTTTGTGTTGCCCTAGTTGTTAGTTTATTTTGTTTGTGTTTGTTATTTTGAGACGACGACTGGTTGGTGGCGTGCGCGCGAAGTGGCGGTGTGCGCTTCCCGTGTCGTTTGTGTTGTTTGGTTTTTTTGTTTTTGTGTGTTTTTGTTTTTTTTTTTTTTTTTTTTTTTTTTTTTTTGCACTGGGCCCCGGTGGGTGGGTGCGTGTGTGTCGATTGCCGGCTGGCGAAAGGTGCGCCATCGGCGGGGTGGGTCGCCGGCACAAGTAGAGGCGGCGGCGTTGTTGCTGTTGTTGTGTGGTGTTTGTTTTGTTCGGCTGTGTCGGCGAGCTGTGTTGCGGTGCGTGTGAATGGTGGTGCAAAAGTGCTGGCGTTGGGGCTGCGACTGCGACGGCGACGGCGGCGAGCCGCGGGCGCGCCATTGATAGTGATGTTGTGAACAGCGGCTATGTACGGTAGTGGTGTTGTTGTAGCACGACGTGCATCCGGGCCGGCGCGGAAAGCGCAGTTGCGGGCGGTTGCCCTTCGGTGCCAGCCATGTCGCGTGAGCGGCGGGTTGCTCTGGTGTCGACACGTGGTGCTCTGGGTTGTTGTGTGGTGCCCTTTGGCCGGTGGGGGTGGTTCGCGTGTGTCTCGTTCGCGCTCGGTGTCTGGTCGTGGTCGTGCTGCTCCCCCGTCTGTCGGCGGTTTCCGACGTCGTCTGTACGTTTTTGTTCGTTTGCGGCGTGCCTGCCGACGTCGTCCCGTCGCGACCTTTCAACCGAAAGTGTGGCGCCCGAAGGTGAACGAACGTAACCCTGACCTCGGCGCTTTACGCTGAGCCGAGCGAACCGAACCGAACCTAACCTGTGGTGTGGCGAGGTGAGCTCAGCCTGTGAGCCCCTAACGTCTACGTAAGGTAAGCTGTCCGGCTCACGCCTCACGTTTTTGAACGCTTTTTTAACCTACGTTTGACGCTTCTTAACCTAGCACTGACCCCTTAACCTAACGTGTAACCTAACCTAACCTAACCTAACCTAACCTAACCTAACCTAACCTAACCTCTGACGCCTGACGTGTTTGAATGCTTAACCTAAGTTTGACGCTTAACCTAACCCAAGTCCCCTTAACCTAACCCACGTCCACCTAACCTAACCTAACCTAACGTAGACGTGTAAACGTAATGTGTAACGCGTAACGTGTAAGGTCGGCTGTCGTGTGTGCTTGACGGCAGATTGGGTTGGTCTGTAGATTCGGATTGCGGTTTGCCTCGGTCGAGGGGTTGGGTCGGAAGCGGCGAGGGGCGGCGGCGCCTGTTGCGCAGGCGGCGTCCGTTTGCGGCGGGCAATTGTTGAGAAACGGCTGTGAATGTTGGCGGGCGAGAGGAGGAGGACGGCGCGCGATGTGGCCCGACGGCTGCGGGCCGATCGGGAAACGGCGGGAGGGCGACGGAAGGCGATGGGGCGGCGGAGGCGCGTTTGCACGGCCGTCATCGCCGCACGCCTCGGCTTGTGTGGCTGTGGCGCCGGCCGCGCTGGCCGGGCTGCCGCGGCGACGGTGTGGGAGTTTTGCCGAAGGTTTGGCCATTGTGGCGGGTCGTCGGCTGGGGCTGTGGGGGCGGCATTTGGGCGGGGGCGGCGATTCTCGGCGGGCCGACCCAGGCTGTAGCGCGCGGTAGCTGCAGTTTGGCCGTGGTTTGCGGCGCTGCCGTGGCGACTGGTTGGCGACTGTGGTGTGGCTGTGTGTAGCCCCATCCTCGGTGGTTTGAAAGGCGCGGGCGGTTGTGGCGCAGGTTTGGGGCTGCTCCGCACAGGCTGTCGGACGTTGGGCGGTAGCAAGCGCGGGAGGCGCGGCGCGGCGGCGCGCAGAGTGGCGGCCGCTCTCTCGGCCGTCCGCGCCCGCCCGCGACACTGGCTGGGCCTTGTGATTCTCTGCTCTGCTGCTGTGCTGTGCTTGCGTGCCTGCCTGCCGTCCCGCTCGCTCTCGCTGTGTGTTACGCGCGTCGTCGAAATGGCAGATCAGGCGGCTACGAACGAGACTGCTGCGGCACCCGCCGCCACCGGCACTACGAAGAAGGCCAAGTCTGCGTCGTCTGCGAAGAAGCCGCGCGCCAAGCCTGCGCACCCGCGCACCTCTGAGATGGTGACGGCCGCCATCAAGAGTCTGAAGGAGCGCGGCGGGTCGTCGCTGCAGGCGATCAAGAAGTACATAGCCGCGCACTACAAGCTGGACGCGGAGAAGCTGGCGCCGTTTATCAAGAAGTACCTCAAGTCGGCCGTCGTGGCGGGCGAGCTGGTGCAGACGAAGGGGAAGGGCGCGTCCGGCTCGTTCAAGCTTGCCGGCGCCGGCGGCGGGGGGGCGGCCGAGGGCGGCAAGGCTCGTGCTGGCGGTGCCAAGAAGAAGCGCGCCGCTCCGGCCAGCAAGGAGAAGAAGGGCGCCCGTGCGGCCGGCGCAAAGAAGGCTGGTGGCGTGAAGGCGGCGACCGGTCGGAAGGCGGGCGCCGCCAAGAAGGCGTCTGCGGCGTCGGCCGCGCCCGCGGGTGCGAAGAAGGCGGCTGCGGCCAAGCCGGCCAAGGCCAAGTCGCCGTCGAAGGCGAAGAAGGCCGCCAAGGTTCCGACGAAGAAGCCGAAGGCGCCGCGCCCGAAGAAGGCGACGACGCCGTCTAAGGCGAAGGCTTCGCCCAAGAAGAAGAAGTAGAGTAGAGGAGAAAGAGATGGGAGAAAGGAAGGGTTTGGCGCTTGACTCCGTCGTCCCCACCCCCCGTCGTCGTCTAGTGGCGCGCAAGAGACGCGCGGCCCAAAACGGCCCTTCTCAGGGCCATCAAAGCACGTCGGGGAAGGTTTTGATTGTCGTGTTGCGTTTGGTGTGGGTGTCTGTCTGGCGTTTCTGTATGCCCGTGGGGATGCTGTTTGCGTGCCGTGGTGGTTGGATTGCGGGGGTCGGTGGCGGGTGTGGGCGGCGGTAGCGGTAAGCGGTGTTGTTGTTGTTGTTGTCGTGGTTGATTGTCGCCGTGTTTGTGGCGGCGGCCGACGGTTGGTTTTTCTGTCACGTTGTTTTGTTTGAATACGTTGGTTGGCTTGCCTGCGTTCGTTCGTCTCGGATGTCTGTCTTGTCGAGTCGTGTCTGGTCTTTGTTTTGTTTTGTTCCTTTGTGTGTGTGTGTGTGTGTGTGTTATGTTTTGCAACGGGGGGCACGTTGAGATGTGGAAGGAGTCGGCGGGGATTTCGGTGGCGCGTAGAGCGAGCGAGCGCGCGCGCCTGCCTGGCCGTTGGCCGTCGGAGTGGAGTGCGGGTTTTTTTTGTTTTCGAAACGAAAGCGGCGGCCGGCCAGCCACCCGTGCGGTGTGACGTCGGCCGTTGGGTATTGTGCGCTTTGAGCGCCGGGGAGGGATGATGTGTGATTGTTGCGCGCTGCTAGCAGGCAGGCAGAGTGAGCGGGTGTGGCGGACGGACGGGAAGTGGTGGTTTTTTTTTGTTTTTGGGTTGCGGGGCGAGAGGCAGGCGACCGACAAAGTTTGCTCGCGACGGAGAGATGTTAGTGGCCCTGAAAAGGGCCGTTTTTGTTTGTGCGGTGCGGTGCGGTGCGGTGCCGCGGCGCGGTTTAGGCGCGCTCGCCGCGGATGCGGCGCGCGAGCTGGATGTCCTTGGGCATGATGGTGACGCGCTTGGCGTGGATTGCGCACAGGTTGGTGTCTTCGAAGAGGCCGACGAGGTAGGCCTCGCTGGCCTCCTGCAGGGCCATGACTGCGGAGCTCTGGAAGCGCAGGTCGGTCTTGAAGTCCTGGGCGATCTCGCGCACTAGGCGCTGGAATGGCAGCTTGCGGATGAGCAGCTCTGTGCTCTTCTGGTAGCGCCTGATTTCTCGCAGGGCGACGGTGCCCGGCCTGTAGCGGTGGGGCTTCTTGACGCCTCCGGTGGCGGGCGCGCTCTTCCTCGCCGCCTTGGTGGCGAGCTGTTTGCGCGGCGCCTTTCCGCCGGTGGACTTGCGGGCCGTTTGCTTTGTGCGGGCCACGGCGGTAGCGGTAGCGGTAGCGGTAGCGGAGCGGCGTGCGTGGAGGTTAGGTGCGGCGCGGCGTCCGGTGCTGCCTTGACAACGGGCCCGCGCGCCTCCGTGCTGCGCTTATATGCCCTCGGTTGCGCGTGGTGGGGGGAGGGCGGGCCAGAGTCTATATAGGGGGGCGGCGGGCGCGCTGGGCGCAGACCGTAGCCGACTCGCCAGCCGCTGCAGCTGCTGTTTGTGCACGTTTTGCTTTGCCCGAGGAAGGAAGGATGACAGGCCGCGGCAAGGGAGGAAAGGGGCTCGGCAAGGGTGGCGCCAAGCGGCACCGCAAGGTGTTGCGCGACAACATCCAGGGCATCACGAAGCCCGCCATCCGCCGCCTGGCTCGCAGGGGCGGCGTGAAGCGCATCTCTGGTCTGATCTACGAGGAGACCCGCGGGGTGCTGAAGGTGTTCCTGGAGAACGTGATCCGCGACGCGGTGACGTACACTGAGCACGCCAAGCGCAAGACTGTGACGGCCATGGACGTGGTGTACGCCCTGAAGAGGCAGGGGCGCACCCTGTACGGTTTCGGCGGTTAGGCTGCGTCGCAGCGGGCGCTGGCCTTCCCGCGGCCGTGCTTGTGGGTGGGAGAGACTAGAAAACGGCCCTTTTCAGGGCCACCACACTGTTCGGAAGTTGAAAAGTGCGAAAGAGTCTGTGTTGTTGTTGCTGCGTGTGTGCGCTGTGTTGTTTGTTTGTTTCTTTCTTTCTTTCCGTTTGAGCGACGTGATGTGACTGGGAGGGGAGAAGGAAAGGAAACGTGTCATGTGGCTGGCTGTGTGTGGAGCTGCTTCGTTTGTGTGTTTGTTATTGTGTGTCTTTGTATCGATCGCGACGGAGATGGCGGGCTGTGTGTTGTTGTGCGAGAGGCGGTGATTATTTGCTTGCGTGGTTTGGCTCTGTGTGTTTGTTTGCGGCGGCGGCGTTGGGGTTTCCGAGGCAAGGCGTGTGGGCATAGGCGGCCGGATCAGCTGTTTCGTTCGTGTCGACGGCCGTTGCGCGCGGGAGTGGAGGGCGGTGTGTCGACACGCCTCCCTTTAACAATGGTCATTATTGCTGCCGTTGTCGGTTTGGAAGGCGACTGCGACCGTGCAAAATGTGTGTGTGTGTGTGTGTGTGTTTTGGGCCACACGGGCTGTGTGGACGACAAGATGGCGGACGTGCGCCGGCGGCGGCTGTGCTGTGACGGTGCAAAGTTAAAACAAAACAAGGTGCGGCGAGGACGACTGAAATTTTGCTTTGGACGTAGGTTTGTGTGGTGGCCCTGAAAAGGGCCGATTGTTGTGGGCCGAGCCGGCAAAGCGCGTTGCGTGCAGGGGAGCACGCGGCGGCTGCGATTGCCTGGCCTCCTTTAGGCCTTCTTCTCGGTCTTCTTTGGCAGCAGGACGGCCTGGATGTTGGGCAGGACACCACCCTGTGCGATGGTGACGCCCGACAGGAGCTTGTTGAGCTCCTCGTCGTTGCGGATGGCAAGCTGCAGGTGGCGCGGGATGATGCGCGTCTTCTTGTTGTCGCGGGCCGCGTTTCCGGCCAGCTCGAGCACCTCAGCCGCGAGGTACTCCATGACGGCGGCGAGGTAGACGGGCGCCCCGGCGCCGACGCGCTCTGCGTAGTTTCCCTTGCGCAGGAGGCGGTGGATTCTGCCGACCGGGAACTGGAGCCCAGCCCTGCTTGAGCGGGACTTTGACTTGCCCTTGACTTTGCCTCCCTTTCCGCGTCCGGACATGGCGATGGGCTAGCGACGGTGCACACGAAACGGAAACGAAAACGACCGGTGCGAGCGGCAGCGAGTCGAGCAGCGGAGTGCGTGCCGGCGCAGCCTGCTGCACTCATCTAATACTTTCCCCTCTTTGGGGAAGTGTGAGGGGGAGTTTATAGCCTTTTGGCTTTTACTCCCCTGTGTACATGTGTGTGTGATTTTTCTGTATATTTTTGATGTCTGTGATATGTGATGAATTGTTGTGTGTATCTGGGACTTGCCTGAGGTAGGCGAGATGATTGGTGATATATGGGAAGGAACTGGATTAGGGATTGGGTATTGGGATTTTTCTCTTCGACTTAATCGTCGAAGATCGTCATAGGGCGCTTGTGTTTATCGCGGGACATGTCATACCGACCAAGGGAGTGGATGAGTGCATTTCCGGATCTGGAAGTACCTTCATAGAAGGCCCTTGCCAGATCCTGGAAACGCTCTCTCAGGAGTGGGATATCGGCTGCGGCGTGCAGGTCGTCTGTGGGGAATCCGAGAGGTAGATGCAGTGCCCTTCTGAGGGCGCGGTTTTGCAGCCTCTGGAGTTTGTCCAGGTGCTGCTTCGCCGCGTATCCCCAGACAGGGCACGCATACTCCATTACTGGCCGGATCAGGGCCTGATAAACGTTTACTGCTACTGGGCAGGGAAGGGAGCTGTTTGGGTTCAGGATAGGATATAGGATGGACATTCTGGCGCAGACCTTCCTGTGGACCTCGTCTATGTGGGGTTTCCACGTGAGACGAGAGTCCAAGGTTACGCCAAGGTACTTGGCGGTTCTGCGCCAGGGGAGTTGGGTTCCATTTAGGTGGAGGTGGAGGGGGGGACGTTGAGGAGGTTCGCGCCTTCCGAGCCTGCGGGTAATCAGCATTGCCTGCGTCTTCTCCGAGTTGATGGTGATGCGCCAGCGACGGGCCCAGGTTTCTGTGTCATCTAAAACCCTTTGTAGCCTACGAATGACCAGGTCCTTGTTCGCATTTCTCGTGTAAAAGGCTGTGTCATCGGCGTACTGCGCGGTGTGCACCAGGGGGGCCGTTGGAGTGTCCGCAGTGTACAAGCTGTACAATACGGGCCCCAGGACCGATCCCTGTGGCACCCCAGCACGAATGCGCCTTCTGGTGGAGGTGGCAGTTTCTACTTTGACGGAGAAAGTCCTATTCGTGAGGTAGCTCTTGATTAGCTGAACTATGCTCCCTGGAAACCCTTGTGAGTACAACTTGTAGAGTAGCCCTCTATGCCATACTGAATCAAAGGCTTTGGCTACGTCTAGTAGCACTATCCCGCAGTAGCCTCTGTGGTTGAAGCCCTCTGTGGCTGCTTCAACCATTCTCATGACCTGTTGTGGGGCAGAGTGGTTCTGCCGGAATCCAAATTGGAAATCCGGCAGAATTTGCTCTCTGGTAATATGTTCTTGCATGGGTTTTAGCAGGAGGCGCTCATAGATCTTGCTGAGAGTTGGCAAGAGGCTAATCGGCCTGTAGTGCTGCGGGAATAGAGGGTCTTTTCCTGGTTTGTGTATCGCGACCACTTCCGCATGTTTCCAGCAAGCTGGGAACTCACGGGAACGAGTAATCTCGTTGAGGACGTTCGCGAGGTGTGTGATCGCTGTGGGTGGGAGTTTTTTGACTAACTGGTTTGTGACACTGTCGTGCCCTGGCGCCTTTTTTGTAGGGAGGGACCTGATTACTCTTGCCACGTCCTCGGGGGCAAAAAGTATGGGTTCGTCCTCTGGGTCCTCCTCAGCATTGAGGAAGACAGTCAGTTGACGACTGACTACCTCTTCATGCTCTTCATCCTCGGGTTCTGCCGTTTGGAACTGCTTCTCGAAGGAGTCGGCGAGGGCGTTGGCCTTATCAGCATTGCTGTAGACCAATCCCCGCTCGCCGTGCAGTGGCGGCATCCTAGCGCGTCTTTTTGTGAATTGTTTGGTTGCTTGCCAAAGTGTATGATCGTCTACTTTGAGAGCTGTGAGGCGGTTTTGCCATTGCTGGTTTCTGTGCTCATTGAGCGCTACCTTCAGTTCTCTCTGTAGACGATTGAGCAGCCTCCTGGTGGCCTGATTTCTGGTGATCTTCCACTCTTTTGCCACTCTGTTCTTGTGACGGATTTGAGCTAGTAAGTGTTCCGGGAGCTGTATTTGCGGTGGAGGGCCATCCCTTTGTGGTGGGGTGGCCTCTTCCGCTGCCTGCAAGATGGTGCCTGTCAAGTCTAGTAGCGCTTGATCTACTGTTTCGGCAGTAGGTGGCGGAGCGCGAGCGATATCAGAGGCGACAGTTTCTTGGTATCGCTCCCAGTCTGTACGTTTGTACGACGTCTGGTACCGTGGGAGTGCTACCCATTCTCCCACATCGACTTCTAGAATCACTGGGTTGTGGTCGGAGGACATTCTGTTGATTGTCCTTGCGGTCACAAATCCTGCGATCCTCCTAGTGAGAGCTATGTCTAACACATCGGGCCTGCTTCCGTTTTTCGGAAAATGTGTGGGCTCGATTGGACCCCATGTTTCGAAGTGGTGGGCGCGCGCTAGTTGTTGCAGCTTGGCGCCTGCTCTGGAGGTTACTCTAGAATTCCAGTCAGGGTGTTTGGCATTGAAGTCTCCCCCTATTACGAGTTTGCCTTCAATTTGCCCTAGAGCAGCTATGTCTCCCTCATCTATCTGGTCATGTGGGGGTCGGTAGACTGCAACAATTGTTAGGGGTCCAGTGGCAGTGGTTACTTCCACCGCCACTGCTTCGATTTTGTTGGTAGCTGGTAAGAATACCTGGTGGTGGGGGATCCCTCTTTTTACATATATGGCCACTCCTCCGCCTTGGGTTGGCCTGTCTTTACGGTAGCTAATGTAGTTGGGAACTGTCGCTTTTACTCCCGGTTTCAGGTGGGTTTCCCCCATCATGCATATGTCGATGGAGAACTCCTTCATGAGTTCTCTGAACTCGACCTCTTGATTAACAATGCCGTCTGCGTTAAAGACGCACATTGTCAGGCCTTGAATATTCGGGCGTCTATTCATGATGGGGTGTTGATACTACTGGGGAAGTCGCAGAGGGGAGCGACTGCTGGACTGTTGCCTGAAGGGCGACGAGGATCTGTGTGTTTTGCTTTTGGGCTTCCCTGAATTCCTTCATCATCTCCATGACGAGGTTCATGGTCTGCACCATCACGCCTAACAACTGATCCATGGGGGGGGAGTGTGTGTGGGGTTCCCTAGAGCTTCCTCCGTTATGGAGGACCTGGTCGTTGTTGCTGTGTGTTTCCCGGTGTTGTTGTTGTGATAGTGTCTGGTGTTGCGATGATTGGGCCACGCTTTCATGGTTTTTCGGAGGAGAAACCACTTCCGCGTAAGTCGCCCTCGGTGTGTCCGGCCTTGGTTTTACCCAGGCCTTGTCTGTGTGTGTTGTCATGTTTTGGTGTCTTGTGTGTCTGGATGGGTTCGTGGTGTTTCCTTTTCGTGTGTGGGGGGCGGCCTTAGCGCCCTTTGCCTGCTGTGTGTGTCTCTTATGGACCTCGCAACCTTGGTAACCCGCTGTGTGGTTTTTGCCACACAGCGCGCACCTTATTTGCGGGTCCGTGTGTTTCATGTTGCACGTTCGTGTGTCATGGGCCTCGGCGCATTTTCTGCACCTCACTGCCATGGAGCAGTGTGCCGCAATGTGGTTGAGGCCCTGACATCTGAAGCACTGCACCGTCTTGTTTTTGCGGCGCAGTGGTTCAGTGGTCACAGGGACAGCCAGGATCGTCTTAATGTCCCTTTTGTTCTGTGGGACGTCCGGCAGTGTGACCTGATACAGGGGCCATTTGCTCCCTATGTTTCCCATTTGTTGGACCGCCTTGACGATGTACCCCTGGGCAGTCAGGTCTGTTTTGATCGCCTGGGGGGCCACTCGTCTTGGTAGGTCCCTGATGACTATGTTTTTATTACGTGTTTTTGTTGTGGGGAAAGTGTAATGGGGTATGTTTTTGCTGTTGAGAAGTGTTTTTATTGTGGTGTAGTGCTCGAGTGTCAGTAATGTTATTTTTATTTTGTCACCACCAGCAGGTTTCGCCTTGAAATTGCCTCCCCCGATTGCTGTTTTTAACATTTCGTAGAGTTCCTCGTAGTTCTGAGAGAACTCTGCGACGATCGGAGGGAGGTGGTGGGTGACATGATTTTGTGTTTGTGTTGTTGTTGTGTCTTGTGGTGCCTCTGGCTCATCGGCCACCGCTTGGAACCTGTTCGGGGTGGGTTCCACTCCCCGGGCCGGCGGGGGCCTCGGCTGGCGAAAGGTTTTCCTCGCCAGCACGAAACCATCCGAATCCTGCCCGTTTATGCGGTTCCCTTCCAGTTCCGGTGTTTCCTGGTCCCCTCCTAGGACGACGACAGGTGCTGTCGGGGGCGCGGGCTCCTCAGAGGGTGTGGAAGTGGTTGGGATGGGGGTGGTGGATTGTTTTTTCCCCTTGGAGTGCTTCTCCTGCTTGACCTTCCTTACACGCCTTTGCCGGGATGTGGTGGACTTGAGTGGGGGGGATTTGAGGAATTGGGATCGGGTAGGGGGTTGGGTGGCAGTCGCGGGTTTGGGGAGGATTTTAGTCGGTTGACTGGGCTTCTGCTTGCCATTTAGGCTGCGGATATGTTCAGCAAGGAGGCCACAGCCGTTGGCAAGCAGGAGAGGGCTGAGGAGAGGGGAGGGAGGGGCGGGATCGCAAGTCCTGACGATGTATTTGTTTGTCTGTGTTTTGTGTAGGTTTGCCATGTCCGTAGCGGGAAGGGGGCTTGCTGCCAGGTTGTTGTCAGTTGCCACCTTTGTTGTCACCGTTAGGTTTTCCGGTGGCATTGCTGACCCTACTATCACGATGGCAGACGCGGAATTCTGGACGGGGGCGGCGGAAAACCTCTCTGTGGTTCCGCGGCCCGCTTCCAGGTCCTGGCCTACATTTTCCCTGTTCTTGGGGGGGGCAGAGACTGACTCTGCGGCAGCCGAGGTGCTAGAGACGGCCGGCCGCGCGGCCCGCGGCAACAAGAAAACGCGCCTCGTGTCGTCGGCGGAAAGAGACCGCCGCGACCCCAAGGCGCCACCCAAACTCGGCATATCACGACGACGAGAGGACACGACAACTTTGCCAGGCGACGCCATGCAAATGTTTTTCCCAGTGCCGTCCGTGCTAAGACCTAGGCGCAAGTGCCCGTCAATGTTTTGATAAAAACAGAGCCGGAGAACACCTCTGTTTGTACTCCCGTGCTAGCGGGGGCCTATGGCTGACAGTACGCGAGTGAGAGGAGCGATGCTCAACCCTCGACTGCTACTCAGCGAGTGCCGGCGCAGCCGGGGTGGGGGTGCTTTATGGGCTCGGGTGCGGCGGCCGGTTGCGCGCGCGCCCCATTGGTCGGCGGCCGCAACAGGGCGAGCTGGTAAAGGTGCGGCGGCGGCTGGCGGCGGGTGCCACTGTGTGGGGAGACGCTGACTAGAGCGGAGCGCTTGCTACTGGTGTTGCTGCTGCCGTACGTTGGTTCGAGATGCCGCCCAAGACTAGCGGGAAGGCCGCCAAGAAGGCTGGCAAGGCGCAGAAGAACATTTCGAAGGGCGACAAGAAGAAGAAGCGCAAGAGGAAGGAGAGCTATGCCATCTACATCTACAAGGTGCTGAAGCAGGTGCACCCTGACACGGGCATCTCGTCGAAGGCGATGAGCATCATGAACAGCTTCGTGAACGACATTTTCGAGCGCATTGCGGCCGAGGCTTCTCGCCTGGCGCACTACAACAAGCGCTCGACCATCACGTCCCGCGAGATCCAGACCGCTGTGCGGCTGTTGCTGCCTGGCGAGCTGGCCAAGCACGCCGTGAGCGAGGGCACGAAGGCGGTGACCAAGTACACGAGCTCCAAGTAAGGAGGTGGCTCTGGAATGGAAGGAAGGATGGAGAAGGCTCCTCCGTTGCGAGAGCGGCAAAACGGCCCTTTTCAGGGCCACCAACTTGCCTTTTGCGGGAAGGGCGGAATTGTTGTTGTTGTTTGTGTGTGTGGACGGCTGTGATGTATGTGTGCATTTTGATTGTGGGTGGGGGGGCGCGTCAAAGCGTGTTGCGCGGGGTACGGCCACGAGGTTGGTCGCCGTGGCGTGGAATGGTGGCACGCCTCGTTGGCGTGGTTTTTGACCCATTGGTGTTGTTGGGGTGTGTGTGTGTGTTACCCGTCTGCGAGGGGGGACAGTGCGATCGGCGACTTTTGTGTCACCGTAACGACGGCCGTTTGCGGGTTTGTTTTTTTGCACATCATACATGGCGAGGGTGAAATGTGAAATGTTTTTGTTTTGTTTTTTTGCCGCCCACTATTCCCTTTGCTGTACGCCGAGTTTGACAATGGTGCGACGTAACTGCAGCGTGGAGGTGTGTGAGTGACGTTGAAATGAACGTGCCATTAAGACGCATTGTTGTTGTATTGTACTGTACGTGTACGGCGACACGCACGATGATGTACCATTCGACTCTGATGTTTGATAGCCGTGTCTGACTGATTGCGTACGACGCACGCACACCGATGTCGTCATTCAAGATGCACGCTAGACGACGACGGCGGCGGCGGCGGTGGTCGTTTGTTTGGCGAATGTCTGTACACGTGTTTGTCTGTGTCCATCCGGTATGTATTTGTTTGTTTGAAAGTGTTTTGTGTGTCGGTGACGTGGTCCGATCCGTCGCCCCCTGAGTAACTGTCGATCGGCGCGATAGACCGGCGTCACGCAACTGAACCGAAGTCTTGGGCACACCCGTCATACTGTTGTACACCGTCGCGCTGAGAACGGTAACGAAAGGTTGACGTTGATCGGTCGAATGTCTGGGCAGAACGTGAGGAATGAGGCAAGAGTGCAAGGAGGGGGGGCAAAAGAGAGAGGAAGGGAAAAAGGGGAGAAACGCATTCGTAGAGCAACGGAACGTTCCCGTGTCGGAGGCGTATTGGAGCCGCACTGAAATGCGTTTAACGGCGGCGCGGCTGCAAGTGTCTGCCGTGGTGAACGTTACCTTTGACGGCTGCATTGGGCTTTGCCTTTGCTTTCGCTTTCGCTTTCGCGTTCGCTTTCGCTTTCCCGGATGTACGTAACGTTTGTTGATATGGTTCTGAGGAAGAGTGTATGACAGTGCCGTGCCGTCCATGTTCGTGTGCCCTCCCATTGTGTGTATGCTATTGTCTGTGTACTTGAATGATGTATGTAGGTGTTAGTGGACATGTTTTACCAGTGGGGGGAAATGGATCGTCGATAGTTGCCGTCACTCTGTCACGGTCGAGATGACGCACCCTCCGTACAGAAAGGTGTCGAGAAAGTGAGTGTGTGTGTGCGTCCGTGAATTGGCAGCGTTTGGAGGTGGGCGTGCCCTGCATGTGGCCCGGAAAAGGCTGTTCGTTAGGCGGTAGTGTTGTGTGGACAGGGGAGGGGCATGCGTAACGCTGCTGGCATGGCATTTCGGGAGATGGGAGGGGGCAAACGAGGAAACGAGGAGCGGCGGCCAAAGACGGGACGGGGAGGGGCGCGGTGTGGGTGGCTTGCGCCTGTGCTCGGCGTTGTGGTTTGTGCAAAAGAGGAGGAGAAAAACAATGTGAGTTGCCAGGGAGGGGAGCGGTGTTGTGTTGTGGTTGTCAGTGAACGTGGCGAGACGGACGGATGCGCGGAGGGGCGGGGGCGGCGCATTTCGCCGGTGCCGTGCCGTGCCGTGCCTGAAAGCCGCGTGGTCGCTGTGTTGTTGGTGGCGTGGGGGCGAGGAGAGTACCGTACGGGTGTGCTTGTGCGCCGGAAATGGCACACTGCGCCCGCCCGTCTTGGAGGCTGATGGCTGTGGTGTGGAAATGGGGCGCGGTGATGTTGAAGCACAGAAAAGAAACCAAGAAAACGGAAGGCGTGATGCGGCGGTGGTGGTGAGAGCGGGAAAAACAAAACAAAAGAAAAAAAACAACAAAAAAAAAGAAGGAAAAACAACAAGAAACAAAAAAGAAAACAAAAAGTCTATCAATATTAAAATGTAAATGGAAATGGACCCAGGTATAACCTCCCTGCACAAATAGCAGAGAGTCCGATGATAATAAAAATGTGCCAGAATGTTAACGTCCCTACAAAACAAACCCAACGATAATATTAATGAAAGAGTGAACCGTATGTAACATTGCAACAGACATAATGAAACCTGATAAATTGTATAAGGGCAGCAGCCGTTGACCTTTGGCCCTGTATTCAGAATAAAAAGAGCCAAAGATCGTTACCCCAATGAAAAAGACACTGAAACACGTATGTAACATAGTAGCGATGGCGAGACATTGTAGCATCTGTGACCAGAGAGTTTGCGCTGGACTGCGCGAGTGTTGCGAGCGGTTCTCAGTCAGTCAGTCAGTCTGTGTAGTTGAGGGCTGTACTCTGTCAGTAGTCGTCGCGTGCAGTACGCTAATAGTCGTCATGCAGAGCGGTCGGTCAGTAGTAGCAGCCGAGTGCGGTTGTGTGATGTAGGCGGTCGGCAACACTGGTCAAGATGGTGAATAAGGTATACTGTTAATTGATATAATCGTTAGATAATGAGAAATTGTATTTATTGTAATTATTCTCCAACAAGTTCCCCAATAATAATTTTTATTTCAAAAGCATTTTTCAAACATTTAATCTTTTATTGAACTAAAGAGTTCGTTCCACTTCTTTGAAGAAAAATGTCACTAAAATCACAAAGAAAGAGAATATTATTATTTGCAATGCAGTTCCTCCAAGCGCTGCGCAACAACCAGAGCAGAAATGTGACATCCATTTATTCGGAGGTAAGACTTTTAATTCTGATTGTTTTGCACAGGGCCAAAGACCGATATTTCGGTTTAATTGAAGTTTCTTGTCACTGAACGGACTTTTGTAAATGTTGTGTGAAGACTTTATATTTGAGTCAGATTGCGAATTGCACATTTTTGTTGCCATTTTCAATACCTCTCATTGTGGGCGAGGTTACAATTAGCGCAATGTCCATTAGCATCCGTAAATAACATTGTCCATTATTTTAAATATTGCTGGGAGGTTACAACACACACACACACAAAACAAAAAACAAAAAAAAACAAAAAATTGCATTTATATCCGCTCCTCAATTGTAGATACCCCTTACACAGCTGTGTGCAATGAATGAGTGCTGGCTGGTAATTAATTGCACTCCTTGGAGGGAAATGCCATAGGAAGTAGTCTTTAAAAAGTGAATGTTTTTCGTTAAGAGACAAAAGTTACTTTAGAAAAAAAGTAATAGTGGGGCTTTTGTTGTTGAACAAAATAAGTACAATGAACATACGTTATCAGATTTGCGCAATGCAGCGTCACACCACCTTTTGATTATAACACAATATACTATACATCGTCCCGAACCGTGACCAGAGTCGCGAGACGAGCAGAGCACGCCGCCGACGCCCGCTCAGTACAACCGTCCACCCGCTACTACTGTCGACCGACTACTACCTCTCCCGACTCGCGCTACAATATATATAACAACTGTTCCTGGCGACCCGGTGCGTGCAACTACTGTCGTCTGGCGCGGTCCAAGCGCCGACTAGCAGCGATAAAGAACTCTCTGGTCAGACAGAGATGCTGTCATGCCTCGCCATCGCTCTGGTAATGAATACATACGTGGTGCAGCGTGCGTACCACCGGAACACGCAGTGGCGGAGCCAAAGACTGTGTTGTCGAGGTCGAGTGCGAGTGGGAAGAGAGGCAGCGTCGGCACGGAGATGCAAGCGAGCGCGAGACGCACGGGGGCTGCGGCGTGGCGCGTTTGCGGTCGGCGCCTTTGGTGGCAACGGCCGGGACAAGCAGCGGTGTATGGTGTGGTGCGGGGCGGACAGGGGCGGCGGTGGACGGGGAGGAGGCGGCGCGACGACGGCATGGGGGCGAAAACGGGACGGGGGACGGCGGATGTTGAGAGGCGTCACGCGCGGACAGGACACAGACACAGAGACACACAGATTGGAAAGGGAGGGTGCGCGGTAGTAGTTGGGAATGTGCGTACCGTGCGGGATGGGAGTGGGCGAGGAACACGGTCGTGGCCCCTGTTTTGGGTGCGTGTGATGACGTCGGTGTGTTGTGGGAAGGGAAGGTGCTGTGGCGGCGGCGCGTAATGGGCGTAGGCCGAAAAGAGAAAGGAACGTGGGCAGTGTGTTGGCAAGCGTCGGTTCGACTGCGACGTTGATGGGCAGGGCAGGGCAAGGTTAATGGTGGTAGGAGTAGGCGTGTGGGCGCAAAAAATCTGCCGCTGCAGGCGGTGCCGTAACCGCCATGGCGGGAAGGAGAGAGGGCCAAAGAAAGAAAGAAAGAAAGAAGAAAACAAAAAAAAAAAAAGGAGGGGGGGGGGCGAAAGTGGAGAGGCGGTGGTGTGAGAAGGGCGGGGGCGGAAGGAAGGCAGGAAGGACAAGAGGCGAGGCGACGGCTTGCTTTGTGTATCGGTCGGTCTCTGGCTATGCTTCGTTTTCTGCAGCAGGGTCGGTGCGCGGCGTGGCTCGCGGCAGTGGGAACGCCTGGTGGCTGGACGGCCAGCAATGCGGTTGGATGGGCGGCCACAGCACCGCACCTGTGCCCGAGGAGGAGACGCTGGCGGCGGGCCCTGAGGTGAGGCCGGCTCGGCTGGGGCTGTGGATGTGTAGGTGTGCGCCGCTGCTGCAACAACGAGTAAAACGCGAGAAGAAGGGATGGCGGTAGAGAGGAAAAAAAGAAAAAGGTCGTGTTGTGTTGATGCGCAGGCAGACGCGTACAGAGGGACGAGCCCGGTCTGCAGCAGGGTGTGGCCGTGCCGAGTGCAGAGCAGCGGCGGCTCGGTTCGGTTCGGCCCGGCCCGGCGGGCCGCGCTGTTGTCGCGGACGTGAGCGCCCCCTGGCGGGTGGCCGGAGGCGGCGCGGCGTGTTGGACGTGTGGCTGGTGGCAGTGCACAATTTGCGAGTGGCTGGCGGTGTGGTGTGGCGGTTGGCGCGTCGGGCGGCGGAGAGGTATGTGTTGCGGGCGCCCTTTGCTGCGCTGCGTCGTTGCGTGTGCCGTACAGGGCGGGCGCTTGTCGACTGTGTGGGCGGTGTGGCGAATTGGCGTGAAACGGCTGCCGAGAGGTGTGTGGTAGCGAGCCGGTCGGTGGTGTCAGTGCGAAGGGGAATGTGCGTGCGTTTGGCGGTTTCGGTGTGCTTTTTGCGGCGTGAGAGTGGGAATTAGTGGGGCCGGCTGTTGTGTTGGTTCCTTGTGTCTTGTGTCGCGTAGCTTGATGGCAACGTGGAAGGACGCCGGTTTCGTTTCGAGCCTTGCGTGTGGTTGTCGACGTTGACTGGTTGGCGTGTGCCGATGCACGTGCATGTGTGGGTCGCGAGTGCGTTTTTGGCTGGCTGTGTGTGTGTGTGTGTGTTTTGGGGGGGAAGGGGGAGGCGGTGGTGAAAGTGCAGTCGTTGCCACGGGCGTCGTCGGGTGGGGCTGGGGCTGTGCGTCGTGGCGGAAAGGTGGTAGGTTGCGGGAAGCGAGCCCGTCGTTGACGGTGTCGCGTGAGTTGTGAATCGAGTGGGGCGCGGGGCGCGGGACAGGAGCAGCGTGCCGCTGCGTCGTGGTCGTCAGCAGAGGCTGTGCGTGTGCTTGTCCTTTTTGTGGGCGGTTCGTGCGAGGCGTTTTTGTTTTGTGTTGCCCTAGTTGTTAGTTTATTTTGTTTGTGTTTGTTATTTTGAGACGACGACTGGTTGGTGGCGTGCGCGCGAAGTGGCGGTGTGCGCTTCCCGTGTCGTTTGTGTTGTTTGGTTTTTTTGTTTTTGTGTGTTTTTGTTTTTTTTTTTTTTTTTTTTTTTTTTTTTTTTGCACTGGGCCCCGGTGGGTGGGTGCGTGTGTGTCGATTGCCGGCTGGCGAAAGGTGCGCCATCGGCGGGGTGGGTCGCCGGCACAAGTAGAGGCGGCGGCGTTGTTGCTGTTGTTGTGTGGTGTTTGTTTTGTTCGGCTGTGTCGGCGAGCTGTGTTGCGGTGCGTGTGAATGGTGGTGCAAAAGTGCTGGCGTTGGGGCTGCGACTGCGACGGCGACGGCGGCGAGCCGCGGGCGCGCCATTGATAGTGATGTTGTGAACAGCGGCTGTGTACGGTAGTGGTGTTGTTGTAGCACGACGTGCATCCGGGCCGGCGCGGAAAGCGCAGTTGCGGGCGGTTGCCCTTCGGTGCCAGCCATGTCGCGTGAGCGGCGGGTTGCTCTGGTGTCGACACGTGGTGCTCTGGGTTGTTGTGTGGTGCCCTTTGGCCGGTGGGGGTGGTTCGCGTGTGTCTCGTTCGCGCTCGGTGTCTGGTCGTGGTCGTGCTGCTCCCCCGTCTGTCGGCGGTTTCCGACGTCGTCTGTACGTTTTTGTTCGTTTGCGGCGTGCCTGCCGACGTCGTCCCGTCGCGACCTTTCAACCGAAAGTGTGGCGCCCGAAGGTGAACGAACGTAACCCTGACCTCGGCGCTTTACGCTGAGCCGAGCGAACCGAACCGAACCTAACCTGTGGTGTGGCGAGGTGAGCTCAGCCTGTGAGCCCCTAACGTCTACGTAAGGTAAGCTGTCCGGCTCACGCCTCACGTTTTTGAACGCTTTTTTAACCTACGTTTGACGCTTCTTAACCTAGCACTGACCCCTTAACCTAACGTGTAACCTAACCTAACCTAACCTAACCTAACCTAACCTAACCTAACCTAACCTCTGACGCCTGACGTGTTTGAATGCTTAACCTAAGTTTGACGCTTAACCTAACCCAAGTCCCCTTAACCTAACCCACGTCCACCTAACCTAACCTAACCTAACGTAGACGTGTAAACGTAATGTGTAACGCGTAACGTGTAAGGTCGGCTGTCGTGTGTGCTTGACGGCAGATTGGGTTGGTCTGTAGATTCGGATTGCGGTTTGCCTCGGTCGAGGGGTTGGGTCGGAAGCGGCGAGGGGCGGCGGCGCCTGTTGCGCAGGCGGCGTCCGTTTGCGGCGGGCAATTGTTGAGAAACGGCTGTGAATGTTGGCGGGCGAGAGGAGGAGGACGGCGCGCGATGTGGCCCGACGGCTGCGGGCCGATCGGGAAACGGCGGGAGGGCGACGGAAGGCGATGGGGCGGCGGAGGCGCGTTTGCACGGCCGTCATCGCCGCACGCCTCGGCTTGTGTGGCTGTGGCGCCGGCCGCGCTGGCCGGGCTGCCGCGGCGACGGTGTGGGAGTTTTGCCGAAGGTTTGGCCATTGTGGCGGGTCGTCGGCTGGGGCTGTGGGGGCGGCATTTGGGCGGGGGCGGCGATTCTCGGCGGGCCGACCCAGGCTGTAGCGCGCGGTAGCTGCAGTTTGGCCGTGGTTTGCGGCGCTGCCGTGGCGACTGGTTGGCGACTGTGGTGTGGCTGTGTGTAGCCCCATCCTCGGTGGTTTGAAAGGCGCGGGCGGTTGTGGCGCAGGTTTGGGGCTGCTCCGCACAGGCTGTCGGACGTTGGGCGGTAGCAAGCGCGGGAGGCGCGGCGCGGCGGCGCGCAGAGTGGCGGCCGCTCTCTCGGCCGTCCGCGCCCGCCCGCGACACTGGCTGGGCCTTGTGATTCTCTGCTCTGCTGCTGTGCTGTGCTTGCGTGCCTGCCTGCCGTCCTGCTCGCTCTCGCTGTGTGTTACGCGCGTCGTCGAAATGGCAGATCAGGCGGCTACGAACGAGACTGCTGCGGCACCCGCCGCCACCGGCACTACGAAGAAGGCCAAGTCTGCGTCGTCTGCGAAGAAGCCGCGCGCCAAGCCTGCGCACCCGCGCACCTCTGAGATGGTGACGGCCGCCATCAAGAGTCTGAAGGAGCGCGGCGGGTCGTCGCTGCAGGCGATCAAGAAGTACATAGCCGCGCACTACAAGCTGGACGCGGAGAAGCTGGCGCCGTTTATCAAGAAGTACCTCAAGTCGGCCGTCGTGGCGGGCGAGCTGGTGCAGACGAAGGGGAAGGGCGCGTCCGGCTCGTTCAAGCTTGCCGGCGCCGGCGGCGGGGGGGCGGCCGAGGGCGGCAAGGCTCGTGCTGGCGGTGCCAAGAAGAAGCGCGCCGCTCCGGCCAGCAAGGAGAAGAAGGGCGCCCGTGCGGCCGGCGCAAAGAAGGCTGGTGGCGTGAAGGCGGCGACCGGTCGGAAGGCGGGCGCCGCCAAGAAGGCGTCTGCGGCGTCGGCCGCGCCCGCGGGTGCGAAGAAGGCGGCTGCGGCCAAGCCGGCCAAGGCCAAGTCGCCGTCGAAGGCGAAGAAGGCCGCCAAGGTTCCGACGAAGAAGCCGAAGGCGCCGCGCCCGAAGAAGGCGACGACGCCGTCTAAGGCGAAGGCTTCGCCCAAGAAGAAGAAGTAGAGTAGAGGAGAAAGAGATGGGAGAAAGGAAGGGTTTGGCGCTTGACTCCGTCGTCCCCACCCCCCGTCGTCGTCTAGTGGCGCGCAAGAGACGCGCGGCCCAAAACGGCCCTTCTCAGGGCCATCAAAGCACGTCGGGGAAGGTTTTGATTGTCGTGTTGCGTTTGGTGTGGGTGTCTGTCTGGCGTTTCTGTATGCCCGTGGGGATGCTGTTTGCGTGCCGTGGTGGTTGGATTGCGGGGGTCGGTGGCGGGTGTGGGCGGCGGTAGCGGTAAGCGGTGTTGTTGTTGTTGTTGTCGTGGTTGATTGTCGCCGTGTTTGTGGCGGCGGCCGACGGTTGGTTTTTCTGTCACGTTGTTTTGTTTGAATACGTTGGTTGGCTTGCCTGCGTTCGTTCGTCTCGGATGTCTGTCTTGTCGAGTCGTGTCTGGTCTTTGTTTTGTTTTGTTCCTTTGTGTGTGTGTGTGTGTGTGTGTTATGTTTTGCAACGGGGGGCACGTTGAGATGTGGAAGGAGTCGGCGGGGATTTCGGTGGCGCGTAGAGCGAGCGAGCGCGCGCGCCTGCCTGGCCGTTGGCCGTCGGAGTGGAGTGCGGGTTTTTTTTGTTTTCGAAACGAAAGCGGCGGCCGGCCAGCCACCCGTGCGGTGTGACGTCGGCCGTTGGGTATTGTGCGCTTTGAGCGCCGGGGAGGGATGATGTGTGATTGTTGCGCGCTGCTAGCAGGCAGGCAGAGTGAGCGGGTGTGGCGGACGGACGGGAAGTGGTGGTTTTTTTTTGTTTTTGGGTTGCGGGGCGAGAGGCAGGCGACCGACAAAGTTTGCTCGCGACGGAGAGATGTTAGTGGCCCTGAAAAGGGCCGTTTTTGTTTGTGCGGTGCGGTGCGGTGCGGTGCCGCGGCGCGGTTTAGGCGCGCTCGCCGCGGATGCGGCGCGCGAGCTGGATGTCCTTGGGCATGATGGTGACGCGCTTGGCGTGGATTGCGCACAGGTTGGTGTCTTCGAAGAGGCCGACGAGGTAGGCCTCGCTGGCCTCCTGCAGGGCCATGACTGCGGAGCTCTGGAAGCGCAGGTCGGTCTTGAAGTCCTGGGCGATCTCGCGCACTAGGCGCTGGAATGGCAGCTTGCGGATGAGCAGCTCTGTGCTCTTCTGGTAGCGCCTGATTTCTCGCAGGGCGACGGTGCCCGGCCTGTAGCGGTGGGGCTTCTTGACGCCTCCGGTGGCGGGCGCGCTCTTCCTCGCCGCCTTGGTGGCGAGCTGTTTGCGCGGCGCCTTTCCGCCGGTGGACTTGCGGGCCGTTTGCTTTGTGCGGGCCATGGCGGTAGCGGTAGCGGTAGCGGAGCGGCGTGCGTGGAGGTTAGGTGCGGCGCGGCGTCCGGTGCTGCCTTGACAACGGGCCCGCGCATTTTTATATAAAGGATGGGGCCCCTCCACGCCCGCACCAACGTGGTGACCAACACAAAAGTTCTACTGTCACCTCCGTATGCATGTTAGTTTTGAATCAAGGCGTCACAGGATGCAGGCTGTGATGTTATCCATGCGTCTGGGTAAGGCTACTCATTAACATGGTCCATCAGGAGATAGTAGTGGTCGAAAGCGATCGAAGGGTAGCGGTTGTAAGAGCAGAGGAAAAAAAGTGCCAAGGCCAGCGCCAAGGGAAAAAAACCTCTGCGACAGTAGGACGGGAAGTAAGAGCAGTAGCGGTTTGCTAGCTGCGACAGAGCATGCAAGGTGAGGGGGGTTAGCGTGAGGTATCGTGCAACGTTACCTATGTACTGCGTGGTCGTTCGCTGGGTCAGTCCGGTGCCGCGGCTGGGCTCCCTCGTTGTCTCCTGGGCCGGCCGCAGTGGCTTACTCCCTGTAACACAAAAGTTCGGCGCGGCAGCGCGGCGACGCTTGCGCGATGAAGACTGCCCTGGCGGTTTTCTTCTTTGCACCTTTCACCTGCGGTGCTGCTGGGGCAACCGCTGGGACAGGCGCGCGAACGTCCTCCTGCGAGGTCGCAGGAGTGTTCGCAGGTACGACTGCACTGAGGCCTTGGGCGAAGACTGCACGCAGTTGCCTCAAGGCCTCTTCCTTCTCTGCAGCCACGGCGGCTGCGAAGGCAGCCCTCTCCACCGCCATTACGGCTTTGAGGGCTGCTGTGGCCTCCTTCACGGCGATGCCGAGCTCGAGGTCACATCTCTTCGCGGGAGGGCGAGCTGCGTCCTGGCGGCCCGTTTCCGAGCGGCCGTCCCCGCCCCTGGCAGGTGGATCTGCTGCTGCGCCGTCCCTCAGCTGCACCGGGCTGTTCTCCGCCCTACGCCGTTTCCGACGTCGTCTTCTCTTCTGCTGCTGCGTCGGTGCGGCCGCGGCCGCTTCGCCGCCCCCGGCACGGCTGCGGCTAGAGAAAGCCGCGCAACCGCGCCAGCTGGCGACGTGCGGGCCGCCACACCGGACACAAGTCGGCAGAGCGTTGCTGCCGCGGTCGCAGGCGCGGCTGTCGTGCTCACCTGAGCACTTGACGCACCGCGCCGCGTTGCGGCAGTACTTCGCAACATGGCCCTCGCCCTGGCACCTGAAGCACTGGGGCTGAGGATCCATGGCGGTCGGGAGAGCCTCCGTCGTAACCGGGAAGCCCAGCAACTTCCGCAAGTCGAAGATGTCGCTCCCGCCGTCGACCGTTTGCACGGTCACGGCATAGAGCGGCGCCCTCTTCCTGTTGGTCCGGTTGTGCAACCTTGCGGCTGCATTACCAAACCCGGCTCGCAGCAGCCCTTCCCGGACCGCTGCCTCGTCACAGCACCAAGGCAACCCCCTGAGGAGTGCCTTAGTCGTCTTCATCCTTCCTACGGAAGGTGCCTTCTCCCGCGCCGGCGGCGCGTCGACGATGTGGTCGGCCACTGCGACCTTGATCGCCCTGTGGTCGGCCACGTTTGCGGCTCGAACGCAGATCAGCGAGTCTGTATCGACAGACTCGTAGACCACCTCGTTCCGAGCGCAATTCGTCATGGTGTCGAACAGCGCTGTCCACCCGCCTTTGCACTTGACGTACAAAGGGGGGACAGGCCGCGACTCGTCTTCACAGGAGTTCCTTGCACGGTCGGCAGACTCAGAGAGTCGCACAACCGAAGGACCCTTCGTAGCGGCAGGTTTCCTCTGCGCACCCTTCTTTCCCATGCTGCGAGGCGCGGAACACGACAATTTGCACGCGTTGTCAAAACAACGCACGACAATTTGCTCTCCGCAGCGCCCACAGCACAGAAAACGTCTTCACGAGCTCTCAGCGGCCGAGTAAGCGAAGCGCGCAACAGCAGCGATGCCCTCGCCTCGCCAGCTCAGGCCGCTCTCGGGCCCGCGCGCCTCCGTGCTGCGCTTATATGCCCTCGGTTGCGCGTGGTGGGGGGAGGGCGGGCCAGAGTCTATATAGGGGGGCGGCGGGCGCGCTGGGCGCAGACCGTAGCCGACTCGCCAGCCGCTGCAGCTGCTGTTTGTGCACGTTTTGCTTTGCCCGAGGAAGGAAGGATGACAGGCCGCGGCAAGGGAGGAAAGGGGCTCGGCAAGGGTGGCGCCAAGCGGCACCGCAAGGTGTTGCGCGACAACATCCAGGGCATCACGAAGCCCGCCATCCGCCGCCTGGCTCGCAGGGGCGGCGTGAAGCGCATCTCTGGTCTGATCTACGAGGAGACCCGCGGGGTGCTGAAGGTGTTCCTGGAGAACGTGATCCGCGACGCGGTGACGTACACTGAGCACGCCAAGCGCAAGACTGTGACGGCCATGGACGTGGTGTACGCCCTGAAGAGGCAGGGGCGCACCCTGTACGGTTTCGGCGGTTAGGCTGCGTCGCAGCGGGCGCTGGCCTTCCCGCGGCCGTGCTTGTGGGTGGGAGAGACTAGAAAACGGCCCTTTTCAGGGCCACCACACTGTTCGGAAGTTGAAAAGTGCGAAAGAGTCTGTGTTGTTGTTGCTGCGTGTGTGCGCTGTGTTGTTTGTTTGTTTCTTTCTTTCTTTCCGTTTGAGCGACGTGATGTGACTGGGAGGGGAGAAGGAAAGGAAACGTGTCATGTGGCTGGCTGTGTGTGGAGCTGCTTCGTTTGTGTGTTTGTTATTGTGTGTCTTTGTATCGATCGCGACGGAGATGGCGGGCTGTGTGTTGTTGTGCGAGAGGCGGTGATTATTTGCTTGCGTGGTTTGGCTCTGTGTGTTTGTTTGCGGCGGCGGCGTTGGGGTTTCCGAGGCAAGGCGTGTGGGCATAGGCGGCCGGATCAGCTGTTTCGTTCGTGTCGACGGCCGTTGCGCGCGGGAGTGGAGGGCGGTGTGTCGACACGCCTCCCTTTAACAATGGTCATTATTGCTGCCGTTGTCGGTTTGGAAGGCGACTGCGACCGTGCAAAATGTGTGTGTGTGTGTGTGTGTGTTTTGGGCCACACGGGCTGTGTGGACGACAAGATGGCGGACGTGCGCCGGCGGCGGCTGTGCTGTGACGGTGCAAAGTTAAAACAAAACAAGGTGCGGCGAGGACGACTGAAATTTTGCTTTGGACGTAGGTTTGTGTGGTGGCCCTGAAAAGGGCCGATTGTTGTGGGCCGAGCCGGCAAAGCGCGTTGCGTGCAGGGGAGCACGCGGCGGCTGCGATTGCCTGGCCTCCTTTAGGCCTTCTTCTCGGTCTTCTTTGGCAGCAGGACGGCCTGGATGTTGGGCAGGACACCACCCTGTGCGATGGTGACGCCCGACAGGAGCTTGTTGAGCTCCTCGTCGTTGCGGATGGCAAGCTGCAGGTGGCGCGGGATGATGCGCGTCTTCTTGTTGTCGCGGGCCGCGTTTCCGGCCAGCTCGAGCACCTCAGCCGCGAGGTACTCCATGACGGCGGCGAGGTAGACGGGCGCCCCGGCGCCGACGCGCTCTGCGTAGTTTCCCTTGCGCAGGAGGCGGTGGATTCTGCCGACCGGGAACTGGAGCCCAGCCCTGCTTGAGCGGGACTTTGACTTGCCCTTGACTTTGCCTCCCTTTCCGCGTCCGGACATGGCGATGGGCTAGCGACGGTGCACACGAAACGGAAACGAAAACGACCGGTGCGAGCGGCAGCGAGTCGAGCAGCGGAGTGCGTGCCGGCGCAGCCGCGCGCTCGCACCTTTTGTACCCTGGCCTTCAGGGTGACTAGTGGTGAAGTGTTTGTCCTTGGACATTTACTTCGAATTGGGAATGTGGGATTGTTGTGTTGTGTCTTTACTTTTGCGGTATGTCTTGTGTGTTTATGTGCGTATTTGCTACTTATCTTGTACTGCCTGATCTATGGCGGTTTTTGGGTGATGATGTTGGCGAGTTGATGGGGGCTGAGAGAGGGTGATGTGATGGTGGGCGAGTGTGTGTTCAGTCAAAGAATATTGACCTGGGAGTTTTGTGACGCTTGATGGTGGGGTCATATTGACCCAGTGAATTGATGAGGGGGTTTGTTGACCTGCTGGCTGTTTCGTAGAACGCTTTAGCCAGGTCAGCAAAGCGCTGTTGTAGTCGAATTACGTCCGCAGACGCGTGTAGGTCGTCTGTGGGGAATCGGGAGGGAAGGTGTAAGGCTCGTTTGAGGGCCCTATTTTGAACCCTTTGGAGTTTGAGTACGTGCGTCTTGGCCGCATAGCCCCATACTGGGCACGCGTATTCCATTATGGGGCGTATGAGGGTGCAGTAGACGCGTACTCCTAGGTCTGCTGTTAGCGCACTACTGGTATTAAGGACTGGGTATAGTACGCTCAAGCGAGCGCTGGCTCGGCGGCGCAGGTCATCGATGTGCGCCTGCCATGTCAGCCTCTTATCTAAGGTCACCCCTAGATACTTTGCGGTGTTTCGCCAAGGGAGTTCTTGGCCGTTTAATCTTAGATTTAAGGGTGGTCGCCTGCGTGGTCCTCGCGGTCCTAATCGGCGCGTAATCACAATTGCCTGCGTTTTTCCGCTGTTAATTGTGATGCGCCACCTTTTGGACCATTCCTCTGTGGCGTTGAGAACTCTTTGGAGGCGTCTTGTGACCAGATCCCTGTTTGGGTTGCGGGTGAAAAATGCTGTATCATCTGCATATTGTGCAGTATGCACCAGGGGTGAGGTGGGTGTGTCTGCCGTGTACAGGCTGTACAGGACAGGCCCTAGCACCGATCCCTGGGGCACCCCTGCACGTATGCGTCTTTTTGTTGACAGGGAGTTGTCAACCCTGACGGAAAATGTCCTATTCGAGAGATAGCTTTTCAGCAGCTTTACTATCGTCCCGGGGAAGCCTTGTGTGTATAGTTTGTACAATAACCCATTGTGCCATACGGAATCGAAGGCCTTGGCTACATCAAGTAGCACTATCCCACAGTAGCTTCTGCGGTTGAAGGCCTCGGTGGCTGCTTCAACAACTCTCATGATCTGTTGGGGGGCGGAGTGTTTCTGCCTGAATCCAAACTGGAAATCAGGCAGAACTTGCTCTCTGGAGATGTGTTGCTCAATAGGTGTGATTAGGAGGCGCTCGTAGATTTTACTGAGAGTGGGCAGAAGACTAATCGGTCTGTAGTGCTGTGGGAATAATGGGTCCTTACCGGGTTTAGCTATCGCGACCACCTCCGCGTGTTTCCAGCACGCTGGAAACTCGCGGGATCGAGTAATCTCGTTGAAGACGTTCGCGATGTGTGTGATTGCCAGTGGCGGGAGGTTCTTAACTAACTGGTTTGTGAGCCGGTCGTGGCCTGGGGCCTTTTTGTTGGGCAGGGACCTAATGACTTTTGCCACGTCTTCTGGGGCGAAAAGTGGAGTGTGTTCATTCTCGTCGTCTTCAGCTGCAAGGAATACTGCAAGCTGCTGACGGACTATGATTTCGTGGTCCTCGTCCTGCGCCTCTGCTGGTTGAAACTGTTGTTCGAACGAGTCGGCGAGCGCGTTGGCCTTGTCGACAGGGCTGAAGACAAGGCTTCCACGCTCGCCGTGCAGAGGTGGCATACGCGCGCGTGTACGTGTGAATTGCTTGGTAGCTTGCCATAGGCTGTTGTCGTCTACTTTGAGGGCTGATAGGCGGGCAGACCATTGCTGGTTGCGGTGCTCATTGAGTGCTACTTTCAACTCTCTCTGTAGACGGTTGAGCAGCCTCCTAGTTGCCGGATTTCTTGTTATTTTCCATTCTTTTGCGACCCTGTTTTTGTGCCTAATTTGCGCAAGCAGGTGCTCCGGGAGTTGTATTTGAGGAGGAGGGCCTTCCCGCTGCCGGGGTGTGGCCTCCTCAGCAGCCTGCAGGATCGTGTTGGTGAGGTCTTTAAGCGCCTGTTCTGCAGTATCTGCAGTTGGAGGCGGGGCGCGAGCTATTTCAGAAGCGACATTTACCTGAAAGTGCTCCCAGTTCGTGTGCTTATACGACACCTGGTGTTGTGGGAGAGCTACCCTTTCTCCCACGTCGACCTCGATTATAACTGGGTTGTGATCGGAGGACATTCTATTTATTGTTCTCGCAGTCACGAAGCCTGTTATTCTCCTTGTGAGAGCTATGTCAAGGACGTCTGGCCGGCCTCCGTTTTTAGGGAAGTGTGTCGGCTCTTCTGGGCCCCAGACGTCGAACTGGTGGTCTCGCGCGAGTCGCTGCCGTTGACGACCGGCTCTGGTCGTGAGTCTAGAATGCCAGTCTGCGTGTTTTGCATTGAGGTCTCCTCCTATTAGGAGCTTGCCTCTGATTTGTGCTAGTGCGGGAATGTCGTCCTCATCTAAGGTTGGGGTCGGTTGGCGGTAAGCTGCAACGACTGTGAGGGGGCCTGTAACTGTGGCTATTTCCACGGCTACCGTTTCTAACGAGCGGGTAGCTGGGGGGAATATCTGGTGATGGGGGATCCCTCTCTTTACGTATATGGCCACCCCGCCTCCTGCGGTTGGCCTGTCTCGTCTGTAACTGTTATAGTTTGGGACTGCCGCTTTTACTCCCGGTTTTAGGTGTGTTTCTGACATCATGCAAACGTCGATATTAAGCTCCTTCATGAGCTCTCGGAACTCCATGACTTGGTTGAAGATGCCGTCTGCGTTAAAGACGCACATTTTCAGACCTTGGATATGGGGGCGTCTATCCATGTTTGGCTGTTGTTGTTGCTTGGGAAGTCGCTGAGGGATGCGACTGCTTAACTGCTGCTTGTAGGGCGGCGAGGATCTGTGCATTTTGCTGCTGAATCTCCCGCATCATCTGCGCGAGAAGATTCAGAGTTTGGGACATGACTCCCAGCACAGGATCGTCTGTGGAGGGCGAGGGCGCAGCTTCGCTCAGACTTTGAGTGACAGGATGTCTGCCAGCGGTCTGACGGTCCGCGCCCCCTGCCCGCCGCAGACTGGTCTTTGGGGCAGGGGTTAGGACTTCCCTAGGGCATTCTCCGTCGTCAGGGATCTGGTCAAGGAGAGGAGTGTCCTGGGTTGTTTCCGGGGAGCGTCGGCCGCAAGATTCCGGTCCCATCTCGGCCGGCAGAGGGGCGCTACTGCGCGCCTCAGTATCGGCCGCGATGTTTGCGAACGTCGCGGCGGTCGTCACCTCCCGGGATTTGCCTCTGTAGGGCGGCCTATCTCGTCTTGTGATTTCAGGTCGGTTTGGGGGTTTAGCTTGGGGTTTGTTTGGGGGTGCATTCGTGCCTCGATAGCGTTGGGCGTAGTTCTTATGAACCCTGCATCCCAGGTAGCTGGCGGTGTGCCCTTCGCCGCATAGCGCACACTTTATTCTTGGGTCTTCTATTTTAATTTGACAGGTCCTGGAGTCGTGTCCCTCCGCACACTTCCTGCATCGTACAGGCATGTCGCAGTGTGAGGCCACATGTCCCAGTCCCTGGCATCTAAAGCATTGTTGAGACCGATTTTTCTTTTTTAACAGTTCGGTTGTTATGGGTATCTGCAGGACACTCCTCATAGGCTTTTTGTTTATCGGTATGTCTGGCATTACGGCGAGGTAGAGGGGCCACTTGTTATTAGAACCGGGTGGTTTCATTTGTGTGACTGTTTTAACATCGAAATTTTGGCGGATCAGGTCTTCTTTTATCGCTGAGGGCGATAGTTTGCGCGGTAGGTCGCGGATAACTATATTTAGGTTCCTGATCCTTTCGGTCGGGAAAGTGTAGTGCGGCACTTTCTTATCACTCAAAAGTTGTTTTACCGCCATGTATTCGTCCATGGAGTGGAGGGTGAGCTTTATTTTGTCACCCCCTGCCGGTTTGGCTTTGAATCTATCACCTACTGCGCTCTTCACTAGATCATAGAGCTCTTTGTAGTCCTTGTCAAATTCAGCGACGATTGGGGGGAGGTATGCTCGTTTCTGCGAGCCCACTGGTGGTTGGAGTGGCGCATCATTGGTCGTGGGTTCGTCGTCTATGGCGGAAAAACGGTTAGATGTTGGTGCCGCTTCCGTGGTCGGCGGGGGTGTGGGTTGGCGGATGGTTTTTCTGGCTAGTTGAAAGCCGTCACCTTCACCGCTAGTAGCGGTTTCCCCGATCTCGTTTTCCTGCTCCTGCCTGGACTCATCGATAACCAGAGGGCTATCTGATTCGGAATCGTGTTCCTTTTGTTTGTTCTCAGCTTCCGGAGATTGGCTGGAAGCTTTGAGTCGCTTTACGAGGTTTTTACGCCTGCCTCGGTTCTTTTTCTGGGTCCTGGAAAGTTTAACTTTAGGGGACGGTGGGAGGGTGGATTTGAGGTTGGGAGTGGTTTTGCGGGTAGGTTTGGGTTGGGCTTTGGAAGAGGGTTTCGGGAGAATTTTTACTGGGAGACGATTCCCTTTTTCACGCCTGCGGGACGCAAGATAAGGGAGGAGGTTATTCTGTGCGTTTTCTAGTAGTAGTCTGTCAACGTCTGGATTTGGGGAATTAGTGGCGCTGCTCATACTGACAATGAAGGACGTAGTGCTGGTTTGTTGTTTGACGGCGTTAGGCGCCCTATTGATCTCGTTGGGGGCGGAAGTGGAAGCAAAGTCGAGGGCTGCCTTGGGTATGCCAGACGCCGCCTTCGTTGCCGACACCGTTAGGTTTCCGGCGGCTGTGCTTGGCCCTAACAAACTGGCAGGCGCGGGACACTGGCCAGTGACCAGGCCCTGACCTGCAGAGTCCCTAACACTCGGGGGAGCAGAGCATGGCTCTGCGGCAGCAGAAGTGCCCGAACCGCCCGGAAAAGCGGCCCGCGACATCGAGGAGACGACATCGACGCCGCCAGCAGCGAGCTGCTGGGACCCCGAATCGTCACCGCAGATTGAAACCGCACACGACAATTTGCTCATCGTGCAGCCTGACCGTGCTGCGCTTCGACGTGTGCACTCGTCAACGCTTTAATAAAAGCGAAGCCGAAGAAGCACCTGGATTGTCACCCGTGCAAGCGGGGGCCTATGGCTTTGCGTAACAGACGCACGGAGACTAGCTCAACGTTCGACTGCCGCTCGGCGAGTGCCGGCGCAGCCGGGGTGGGGGTGCTTTATGGGCTCGGGTGCGGCGGCCGGTTGCGCGCGCGCCCCATTGGTCGGCGGCCGCAACAGGGCGAGCTGGTAAAGGTGCGGCGGCGGCTGGCGGCGGGTGCCACTGTGTGGGGAGACGCTGACTAGAGCGGAGCGCTTGCTACTGGTGTTGCTGCCGTCGCGATAGTTTGGTGTGTTTTCCGCGCGATTCTGAGTATTCGGCGTTAGTCGAACGTTCTTTTTCTACGTTTTTCCGCGTCGTCTTTCAGTCGGAGCGGTTATTTTCTGCGTTGGTGTTGGTCGTCGCGCGCGTTGATTTCGTCGTTCGCGGCGGAGTCAAAGGCCACGATGGCCAGTTCTTCAGCCGGTTCTCGAGGTTTGTTTCCCTCGTCTGGCAAGAATATCATGTCATGCGCTGAATTGCTGTCGTATTCATCAGAGTCTTGTCTGCCTATCTCTCGATCAGTCCACCGTCGGCTGTCGGATCCTACAATTCAGTTTACGTCAGAACAAGTCAATCAGGCGACCGATCAGATGCAGCAGGACAGCGTTGAGCTGGGTTCATCCGGCCCAGGGCCGAGTAGCGTGGGGCCAGGCTCCGGCGGGATACCTAACGGTGACAACGATGCCGTCCTGGCCGCCCCTACACCCGGCTCCGCTGACGCTGCACCGCCTGTAACGCGTCGCAAATCGACGAAATCCACGAAGGCGCGGGATGCTCCATACTCGCATGCTTCACGTAAGCATGCGCATCCCCCTTCGCACACCGACTCTGAATCAGCTGAATCCAGGGCGCCTGACAGGAAGAAGCAATCAACCGACCGTCAGGACCCTGTTTCGCCTCAGGACGCCTCCGCTTCCAATGCGGCGACCGACTCCAGTCTGGTCGACATGGCGACTGACTACGAGGTCACAGTTCCAACGTCGAACAGATTTGAAAGTTTAGATGATGTCACACCAGCTGACCAAGACATTCCAGACAATATGCCGGCTCCTACTCCTGTCAAGGCCCCCAAGGTGCCACCTATTATAGTTCACGACACGGTCAACTACCTCGATCGCGTCAGGGAACTGAAGGGGCACCTGAAGGGTTCCTTTTCCTGCCAATATAAAAGAGGTAATATCCGTTACGAGTTTGAACACCCATCAGATTATCGATACATGATCGATTATCTCAAGACTCGTGCCATTCAGTACCACACATATGATCTCGACCCTTTCAAAGTTTTGAAGGTCGTCGTCAGGCACCTTGAGCCCACCACCCCTCCCGCTGACGTTAAGGAAGCGCTGGAGGAGCTGGGCTTCACTGTGCAATCTGTCGCTGTTATGCACCAGCAAGTGCCAGACGCACAGGGAAAACTGACCGACGTCAAGTGGCCTCTATTCGTCGCTGTACTGCATTGTACACCGAATGTCTACGACGTCTACAAAATTAAATTCCTCCTGCACATGAAAGTGGATGTAGAATCCTACCGAAATGAATCTGGCTTGACACAATGCTTTAATTGCCAGCGTTTTGGTCACGGCTCCCGCAACTGCGGCCGTCTGCCGCGTTGCGTCAAGTGTGCCGGAGACCATCTCACCCGACTCTGCCAAAAGAAGACTAATGAACCGCCCAAATGCTGTAATTGCGGTCAGGCTCACCCAGCTAATTATCGTAAATGCTCTGCATATCAAAAAGCACTAGCGAACTCTCGCAGTTCTTCCACTCCGGCAGCCTCGGCGCCTTCGACGCCAGCTGCTCCACCAGCTGATACTACCAACTTTCCAAACCTGCGAGCACGTCGTGCCCCTCCCTCACCTTCTTCCTCTGCTGCCGGCCCGGGGCCCTTGCCTCCGCGTCGTCCAGCTTCACGCCCAGAGACAGCTTCCCACTCTGCTTGGGGAAAAACAAACCCATCCCCAGAGCCTTCTACACCCCCGCCCCCTACCTTCTCCTTCCCATTTTCAAACCATCTTGCAGATCTTGCTGCCTTACTGCAGCAGTTCAACATCCGCAAAATCATTTCTACATTCCGTTCAACTATCCAACAACTCAACTCAGCTTCTGATCCGTTCAGTAAATTAATGATAATTCTGTCTGCCTTCATCTCTTACTTCTCAGATGGACCGTAATCTACACCGCCCATTTCGTATATTCAGTTGGAACGCCGATGGTGTTCTCCGCCAACGCCATTCTCTCGAGGGCTTTCTCGATGACAGGGGGATCGACATTGCCCTTATTTGCGAAACGCACTTAAAACCACATCAACAGTTTTCCGTTCCTAATTATTACGCATACCGATCCGACCGCGCGGATCGGCCACATGGAGGTACTCTTGTCCTAGTCAAACAGTGCCATACGCACAGACTTCGACAGATACCGCAACTACAACACCTGGAGGCCACAGCTATAGATATACAGCTATATGGACAGTCGTTGACTCTCGCCGCAGCTTACAACTCCCTCTCTCGAGCTATACTCCCGGCCGACTTGGATACCCTCTTCCACCTGGGCCCCAAGGTCCTCGTGGGAGGGGACTTCAATTCCAAGCACGGGACGTGGGGATGCCGTTCCACAAATGCAAATGGACGTCGGCTATTCCAGTACCTAGAACTGAATGCCGCTATCCGTGTTATTGCACCAGACTCTCCCACACACTATCACAAATCCGGTCTTTACCGTCCTGACATCCTCGACATTTTCCTGGCGCGGGACATTCCGTGGGTCCACCGGATCTCTGTGATTTCGGAACTTGATTCCGATCACAATCCGGTGACCCTCGAATTCCTAGACGCTCGCCCACAAGACCAGCTCCGTCCGGCTTACGTTATCAACACAGACTGGGAGCGCTACCAACAACTTGTTGACCTTCATGTCCTTGAGCTTCCGCCCATTACCCGCCGCAGCCACATCGATCCGTCGGCGGACCGTTTTGCAAAAATCCTCACCGAATGTTACCGCACCTCTTCCCGACGAGTCCTCCAGCCTCCTCGTCGCCTGGACCTTCCGCCAGACGTCCAGGAACTAATTCGTACCAAACGTCGATTTCGTCGCCGGTGGCAACGCCTCCGCGACCCAATCGACAAACGAATTTGGAAGTCACTGGCTCAAGAGCTTCGGGTACGCTTACAAGAAGTCCATGATCAGGCATGGAACCAACGCCTTCGAGAGGCCGCAGACCGTCCTGACCAACTGTGGCGCATAGTCAAGGAGACTACAACCACTCCCCCTCCTTCTCAGCCCCTCCATGGTCCCCAAGGCCTGGTTTACTAGCCTCAGGACAAGGCGGAGGCCCTCGCACACAGCCTTGAGCGGCAATTTCGCCTCAACGAAGTCGACGACGACGAGGCTGACGCCCACGAGACCCGCGTTCATCGTCGGGTCCGTCAGCTTCTTCGCCGTCGTACAGACACCATCTTTCCACCGGTCACTCTCCCGGTGGTGGCGACTTACATTAGTAGTATTCCAGCCCGAAAGGCCCCTGGTCCTGACGGTATCCGGCCGACCCTTCTTCATCACCTCTCTCCAGTTGCACTTTCGTACCTGGTTAATCTTTACAATAGCTGCCTTTCCTACAACTACTTCCCTCCCGTATGGAAACTGGCCCGTGTCATTGCCCTCCCGAAACCTCGCAAAGATCCACTCTTCCCACAGAACTACCGTCCCATCTCCCTCCTCAACTTCCTCGGCAAGATTCTAGAACGCATCATCCTCTCCCACCTTCAATCCTTCCTCGATTCTCATTCTACCCTCATTCCCCAACAGTTTGGGTTTCGGGCGGGCCATGGCACGGTCCACCAACTCATCCGCCTCCACGACACCATCCGCAGAGCGCAACTGGAGCGACAAAGCACAGGCATGGTCTTACTAGACATTGAAAAAGCATTTGACCGAGTGTGGCACGAGGGCTTACTATATAAGCTTGACGAATATGGTTGCCCTCTCCACATCATTCACATTCTCAGACGCTTCTTAACTGGGCGTACATTTTATGTCATGCAAGGCCGAAGCCGAAGCTCAATCCGGGCCGTGGAAGCTGGTGTGCCCCAGGGGTCTCTCCTCTCCCCGATTTTGTACGCTATTTACACTAATGATATCCCCTCCCGTGTCCCCAACCATCTGGCCCTCTATGCTGATGATACTGCCGTCTTCACTTCACACCGAAACCTCCAGTTTATCGCTCTGAACCTTACACGCCACCTAGAACAAATCACTCAATGGAGCAACATATGGAAAATAAAAATTAACGCAGACAAGACACAGGCCATCCTCTTTACAAACAAACGAACTCCGCCAGCTCGCCTGGTGGAACTCGAAGGCCGACACATTCCCTGGTCACAGACAGTAACCTACCTAGGTCTCACCTTCGACAGCCGCCTCACGTGGAAACCCCACGTTGATGGCGCCTGCCACAAGGCTTACGGAATGATACACAAACTCTACCCTCTGTTGAAGAGCCCCGGCCTTTCGATACAATCCAAGTTGCTTATCTGGACGTCCTGTGTCCTGTCACTCCTGCTATATGGATGTGAACTATGGGGACTAGCTGCTGACACTCACGTACTCCAGGTCCAAATAGTGCAAAGCAAATCACTCAGGATCATATTAAACGCTCCGCGTTATGTCTCCAACTACGACATCCGCCGTCTTCTCCACATTCCACCCCTTGTCCATCAAATCCGCCTTCGCGCCTCAAATACCCTTACCTTCCTACAAAACTCACCTCATGATCACCTCACAGTTCTTAGTCGTGCTGTTGGAGACACACCTTACGCTCACCCGACGCTGATACTCCAGCGCCGGTACCGTCCCAACTGACGGTTTCACTGCAGTTGCGTATCTACTGATCTTCTTAATCTGTCAAACTTTATCATTTCTATCGACCTAGACATATAACAAAGCCATTTCGAACCTAATACTCAATCTGAAGGCAGGCCTAAGGCGATCCTTCGGCACATAAGTGGACGAAAGTCCCGTCAAGTTTGCGGTGGTGGTGGTGGTGGTGCGGCGGGTGCCACTGTGTGGGGAGACGCTGACTAGAGCGGAGCGCTTGCTACTGGTGTTGCTGCTGCCGTACGTTGGTTCGAGATGCCGCCCAAGACTAGCGGGAAGGCCGCCAAGAAGGCTGGCAAGGCGCAGAAGAACATTTCGAAGGGCGACAAGAAGAAGAAGCGCAAGAGGAAGGAGAGCTATGCCATCTACATCTACAAGGTGCTGAAGCAGGTGCACCCTGACACGGGCATCTCGTCGAAGGCGATGAGCATCATGAACAGCTTCGTGAACGACATTTTCGAGCGCATTGCGGCCGAGGCTTCTCGCCTGGCGCACTACAACAAGCGCTCGACCATCACGTCCCGCGAGATCCAGACCGCTGTGCGGCTGTTGCTGCCTGGCGAGCTGGCCAAGCACGCCGTGAGCGAGGGCACGAAGGCGGTGACCAAGTACACGAGCTCCAAGTAAGGAGGTGGCTCTGGAATGGAAGGAAGGATGGAGAAGGCTCCTCCGTTGCGAGAGCGGCAAAACGGCCCTTTTCAGGGCCACCAACTTGCCTTTTGCGGGAAGGGCGGAATTGTTGTTGTTGTTTGTGTGTGTGGACGGCTGTGATGTATGTGTGCATTTTGATTGTGGGTGGGGGGGCGCGTCAAAGCGTGTTGCGCGGGGTACGGCCACGAGGTTGGTCGCCGTGGCGTGGAATGGTGGCACGCCTCGTTGGCGTGGTTTTTGACCCATTGGTGTTGTTGGGGTGTGTGTGTGTGTTACCCGTCTGCGAGGGGGGACAGTGCGATCGGCGACTTTTGTGTCACCGTAACGACGGCCGTTTGCGGGTTTGTTTTTTTGCACATCATACATGGCGAGGGTGAAATGTGAAATGTTTTTGTTTTGTTTTTTTGCCGCCCACTATTCCCTTTGCTGTACGCCGAGTTTGACAATGGTGCGACGTAACTGCAGCGTGGAGGTGTGTGAGTGACGTTGAAATGAACGTGCCATTAAGACGCATTGTTGTTGTATTGTACTGTACGTGTACGGCGACACGCACGATGATGTACCATTCGACTCTGATGTTTGATAGCCGTGTCTGACTGATTGCGTACGACGCACGCACACCGATGTCGTCATTCAAGATGCACGCTAGACGACGACGGCGGCGGCGGCGGTGGTCGTTTGTTTGGCGAATGTCTGTACACGTGTTTGTCTGTGTCCATCCGGTATGTATTTGTTTGTTTGAAAGTGTTTTGTGTGTCGGTGACGTGGTCCGATCCGTCGCCCCCTGAGTAACTGTCGATCGGCGCGATAGACCGGCGTCACGCAACTGAACCGAAGTCTTGGGCACACCCGTCATACTGTTGTACACCGTCGCGCTGAGAACGGTAACGAAAGGTTGACGTTGATCGGTCGAATGTCTGGGCAGAACGTGAGGAATGAGGCAAGAGTGCAAGGAGGGGGGGCAAAAGAGAGAGGAAGGGAAAAAGGGGAGAAACGCATTCGTAGAGCAACGGAACGTTCCCGTGTCGGAGGCGTATTGGAGCCGCACTGAAATGCGTTTAACGGCGGCGCGGCTGCAAGTGTCTGCCGTGGTGAACGTTACCTTTGACGGCTGCATTGGGCTTTGCCTTTGCTTTCGCTTTCGCTTTCGCGTTCGCTTTCGCTTTCCCGGATGTACGTAACGTTTGTTGATATGGTTCTGAGGAAGAGTGTATGACAGTGCCGTGCCGTCCATGTTCGTGTGCCCTCCCATTGTGTGTATGCTATTGTCTGTGTACTTGAATGATGTATGTAGGTGTTAGTGGACATGTTTTACCAGTGGGGGGAAATGGATCGTCGATAGTTGCCGTCACTCTGTCACGGTCGAGATGACGCACCCTCCGTACAGAAAGGTGTCGAGAAAGTGAGTGTGTGTGTGCGTCCGTGAATTGGCAGCGTTTGGAGGTGGGCGTGCCCTGCATGTGGCCCGGAAAAGGCTGTTCGTTAGGCGGTAGTGTTGTGTGGACAGGGGAGGGGCATGCGTAACGCTGCTGGCATGGCATTTCGGGAGATGGGAGGGGGCAAACGAGGAAACGAGGAGCGGCGGCCAAAGACGGGACGGGGAGGGGCGCGGTGTGGGTGGCTTGCGCCTGTGCTCGGCGTTGTGGTTTGTGCAAAAGAGGAGGAGAAAAACAATGTGAGTTGCCAGGGAGGGGAGCGGTGTTGTGTTGTGGTTGTCAGTGAACGTGGCGAGACGGACGGATGCGCGGAGGGGCGGGGGCGGCGCATTTCGCCGGTGCCGTGCCGTGCCGTGCCTGAAAGCCGCGTGGTCGCTGTGTTGTTGGTGGCGTGGGGGCGAGGAGAGTACCGTACGGGTGTGCTTGTGCGCCGGAAATGGCACACTGCGCCCGCCCGTCTTGGAGGCTGATGGCTGTGGTGTGGAAATGGGGCGCGGTGATGTTGAAGCACAGAAAAGAAACCAAGAAAACGGAAGGCGTGATGCGGCGGTGGTGGTGAGAGCGGGAAAAACAAAACAAAAGAAAAAAAACAACAAAAAAAAAGAAGGAAAAACAACAAGAAACAAAAAAGAAAACAAAAAGTCTATCAATATTAAAATGTAAATGGAAATGGACCCAGGTATAACCTCCCTGCACAAATAGCAGAGAGTCCGATGATAATAAAAATGTGCCAGAATGTTAACGTCCCTACAAAACAAACCCAACGATAATATTAATGAAAGAGTGAACCGTATGTAACATTGCAACAGACATAATGAAACCTGATAAATTGTATAAGGGCAGCAGCCGTTGACCTTTGGCCCTGTATTCAGAATAAAAAGAGCCAAAGATCGTTACCCCAATGAAAAAGACACTGAAACACGTATGTAACATAGTAGCGATGGCGAGACATTGTAGCATCTGTGACCAGAGAGTTTGCGCTGGACTGCGCGAGTGTTGCGAGCGGTTCTCAGTCAGTCAGTCAGTCTGTGTAGTTGAGGGCTGTACTCTGTCAGTAGTCGTCGCGTGCAGTACGCTAATAGTCGTCATGCAGAGCGGTCGGTCAGTAGTAGCAGCCGAGTGCGGTTGTGTGATGTAGGCGGTCGGCAACACTGGTCAAGATGGTGAATAAGGTATACTGTTAATTGATATAATCGTTAGATAATGAGAAATTGTATTTATTGTAATTATTCTCCAACAAGTTCCCCAATAATAATTTTTATTTCAAAAGCATTTTTCAAACATTTAATCTTTTATTGAACTAAAGAGTTCGTTCCACTTCTTTGAAGAAAAATGTCACTAAAATCACAAAGAAAGAGAATATTATTATTTGCAATGCAGTTCCTCCAAGCGCTGCGCAACAACCAGAGCAGAAATGTGACATCCATTTATTCGGAGGTAAGACTTTTAATTCTGATTGTTTTGCACAGGGCCAAAGACCGATATTTCGGTTTAATTGAAGTTTCTTGTCACTGAACGGACTTTTGTAAATGTTGTGTGAAGACTTTATATTTGAGTCAGATTGCGAATTGCACATTTTTGTTGCCATTTTCAATACCTCTCATTGTGGGCGAGGTTACAATTAGCGCAATGTCCATTAGCATCCGTAAATAACATTGTCCATTATTTTAAATATTGCTGGGAGGTTACAACACACACACACACAAAACAAAAAACAAAAAAAAACAAAAAATTGCATTTATATCCGCTCCTCAATTGTAGATACCCCTTACACAGCTGTGTGCAATGAATGAGTGCTGGCTGGTAATTAATTGCACTCCTTGGAGGGAAATGCCATAGGAAGTAGTCTTTAAAAAGTGAATGTTTTTCGTTAAGAGACAAAAGTTACTTTAGAAAAAAAGTAATAGTGGGGCTTTTGTTGTTGAACAAAATAAGTACAATGAACATACGTTATCAGATTTGCGCAATGCAGCGTCACACCACCTTTTGATTATAACACAATATACTATACATCGTCCCGAACCGTGACCAGAGTCGCGAGACGAGCAGAGCACGCCGCCGACGCCCGCTCAGTACAACCGTCCACCCGCTACTACTGTCGACCGACTACTACCTCTCCCGACTCGCGCTACAATATATATAACAACTGTTCCTGGCGACCCGGTGCGTGCAACTACTGTCGTCTGGCGCGGTCCAAGCGCCGACTAGCAGCGATAAAGAACTCTCTGGTCAGACAGACCCTTTGGTGGCAACGGCCGGGACAAGCAGCGGTGTATGGTGTGGTGCGGGGCGGACAGGGGCGGCGGTGGACGGGGAGGAGGCGGCGCGACGACGGCATGGGGGCGAAAACGGGACGGGGGACGGCGGATGTTGAGAGGCGTCACGCGCGGACAGGACACAGACACAGAGACACACAGATTGGAAAGGGAGGGTGCGCGGTAGTAGTTGGGAATGTGCGTACCGTGCGGGATGGGAGTGGGCGAGGAACACGGTCGTGGCCCCTGTTTTGGGTGCGTGTGATGACGTCGGTGTGTTGTGGGAAGGGAAGGTGCTGTGGCGGCGGCGCGTAATGGGCGTAGGCCGAAAAGAGAAAGGAACGTGGGCAGTGTGTTGGCAAGCGTCGGTTCGACTGCGACGTTGATGGGCAGGGCAGGGCAAGGTTAATGGTGGTAGGAGTAGGCGTGTGGGCGCAAAAAATCTGCCGCTGCAGGCGGTGCCGTAACCGCCATGGCGGGAAGGAGAGAGGGCCAAAGAAAGAAAGAAAGAAAGAAGAAAACAAAAAAAAAAAAGGAGGGGGGGGGGGCGAAAGTGGAGAGGCGGTGGTGTGAGAAGGGCGGGGGCGGAAGGAAGGCAGGAAGGACAAGAGGCGAGGCGACGGCTTGCTTTGTGTATCGGTCGGTCTCTGGCTATGCTTCGTTTTCTGCAGCAGGGTCGGTGCGCGGCGTGGCTCGCGGCAGTGGGAACGCCTGGTGGCTGGACGGCCAGCAATGCGGTTGGATGGGCGGCCACAGCACCGCACCTGTGCCCGAGGAGGAGACGCTGGCGGCGGGCCCTGAGGTGAGGCCGGCTCGGCTGGGGCTGTGGATGTGTAGGTGTGCGCCGCTGCTGCAACAACGAGTAAAACGCGAGAAGAAGGGATGGCGGTAGAGAGGAAAAAAAGAAAAAGGTCGTGTTGTGTTGATGCGCAGGCAGACGCGTACAGAGGGACGAGCCCGGTCTGCAGCAGGGTGTGGCCGTGCCGAGTGCAGAGCAGCGGCGGCTCGGTTCGGTTCGGCCCGGCCCGGCGGGCCGCGCTGTTGTCGCGGACGTGAGCGCCCCCTGGCGGGTGGCCGGAGGCGGCGCGGCGTGTTGGACGTGTGGCTGGTGGCAGTGCACAATTTGCGAGTGGCTGGCGGTGTGGTGTGGCGGTTGGCGCGTCGGGCGGCGGAGAGGTATGTGTTGCGGGCGCCCTTTGCTGCGCTGCGTCGTTGCGTGTGCCGTACAGGGCGGGCGCTTGTCGACTGTGTGGGCGGTGTGGCGAATTGGCGTGAAACGGCTGCCGAGAGGTGTGTGGTAGCGAGCCGGTCGGTGGTGTCAGTGCGAAGGGGAATGTGCGTGCGTTTGGCGGTTTCGGTGTGCTTTTTGCGGCGTGAGAGTGGGAATTAGTGGGGCCGGCTGTTGTGTTGGTTCCTTGTGTCTTGTGTCGCGTAGCTTGATGGCAACGTGGAAGGACGCCGGTTTCGTTTCGAGCCTTGCGTGTGGTTGTCGACGTTGACTGGTTGGCGTGTGCCGATGCACGTGCATGTGTGGGTCGCGAGTGCGTTTTTGGCTGGCTGTGTGTGTGTGTGTGTGTTTTGGGGGGGAAGGGGGAGGCGGTGGTGAAAGTGCAGTCGTTGCCACGGGCGTCGTCGGGTGGGGCTGGGGCTGTGCGTCGTGGCGGAAAGGTGGTAGGTTGCGGGAAGCGAGCCCGTCGTTGACGGTGTCGCGTGAGTTGTGAATCGAGTGGGGCGCGGGGCGCGGGACAGGAGCAGCGTGCCGCTGCGTCGTGGTCGTCAGCAGAGGCTGTGCGTGTGCTTGTCCTTTTTGTGGGCGGTTCGTGCGAGGCGTTTTTGTTTTGTGTTGCCCTAGTTGTTAGTTTATTTTGTTTGTGTTTGTTATTTTGAGACGACGACTGGTTGGTGGCGTGCGCGCGAAGTGGCGGTGTGCGCTTCCCGTGTCGTTTGTGTTGTTTGGTTTTTTTGTTTTTGTGTGTTTTTGTTTTTTTTTTTTTTTTTTTTTTTTTTTTGCACTGGGCCCCGGTGGGTGGGTGCGTGTGTGTCGATTGCCGGCTGGCGAAAGGTGCGCCATCGGCGGGGTGGGTCGCCGGCACAAGTAGAGGCGGCGGCGTTGTTGCTGTTGTTGTGTGGTGTTTGTTTTGTTCGGCTGTGTCGGCGAGCTGTGTTGCGGTGCGTGTGAATGGTGGTGCAAAAGTGCTGGCGTTGGGGCTGCGACTGCGACGGCGACGGCGGCGAGCCGCGGGCGCGCCATTGATAGTGATGTTGTGAACAGCGGCTGTGTACGGTAGTGGTGTTGTTGTAGCACGACGTGCATCCGGGCCGGCGCGGAAAGCGCAGTTGCGGGCGGTTGCCCTTCGGTGCCAGCCATGTCGCGTGAGCGGCGGGTTGCTCTGGTGTCGACACGTGGTGCTCTGGGTTGTTGTGTGGTGCCCTTTGGCCGGTGGGGGTGGTTCGCGTGTGTCTCGTTCGCGCTCGGTGTCTGGTCGTGGTCGTGCTGCTCCCCCGTCTGTCGGCGGTTTCCGACGTCGTCTGTACGTTTTTGTTCGTTTGCGGCGTGCCTGCCGACGTCGTCCCGTCGCGACCTTTCAACCGAAAGTGTGGCGCCCGAAGGTGAACGAACGTAACCCTGACCTCGGCGCTTTACGCTGAGCCGAGCGAACCGAACCGAACCTAACCTGTGGTGTGGCGAGGTGAGCTCAGCCTGTGAGCCCCTAACGTCTACGTAAGGTAAGCTGTCCGGCTCACGCCTCACGTTTTTGAACGCTTTTTTAACCTACGTTTGACGCTTCTTAACCTAGCACTGACCCCTTAACCTAACGTGTAACCTAACCTAACCTAACCTAACCTAACCTAACCTAACCTAACCTAACCTCTGACGCCTGACGTGTTTGAATGCTTAACCTAAGTTTGACGCTTAACCTAACCCAAGTCCCCTTAACCTAACCCACGTCCACCTAACCTAACCTAACCTAACGTAGACGTGTAAACGTAATGTGTAACGCGTAACGTGTAAGGTCGGCTGTCGTGTGTGCTTGACGGCAGATTGGGTTGGTCTGTAGATTCGGATTGCGGTTTGCCTCGGTCGAGGGGTTGGGTCGGAAGCGGCGAGGGGCGGCGGCGCCTGTTGCGCAGGCGGCGTCCGTTTGCGGCGGGCAATTGTTGAGAAACGGCTGTGAATGTTGGCGGGCGAGAGGAGGAGGACGGCGCGCGATGTGGCCCGACGGCTGCGGGCCGATCGGGAAACGGCGGGAGGGCGACGGAAGGCGATGGGGCGGCGGAGGCGCGTTTGCACGGCCGTCATCGCCGCACGCCTCGGCTTGTGTGGCTGTGGCGCCGGCCGCGCTGGCCGGGCTGCCGCGGCGACGGTGTGGGAGTTTTGCCGAAGGTTTGGCCATTGTGGCGGGTCGTCGGCTGGGGCTGTGGGGGCGGCATTTGGGCGGGGGCGGCGATTCTCGGCGGGCCGACCCAGGCTGTAGCGCGCGGTAGCTGCAGTTTGGCCGTGGTTTGCGGCGCTGCCGTGGCGACTGGTTGGCGACTGTGGTGTGGCTGTGTGTAGCCCCATCCTCGGTGGTTTGAAAGGCGCGGGCGGTTGTGGCGCAGGTTTGGGGCTGCTCCGCACAGGCTGTCGGACGTTGGGCGGTAGCAAGCGCGGGAGGCGCGGCGCGGCGGCGCGCAGAGTGGCGGCCGCTCTCTCGGCCGTCCGCGCCCGCCCGCGACACTGGCTGGGCCTTGTGATTCTCTGCTCTGCTGCTGTGCTGTGCTTGCGTGCCTGCCTGCCGTCCCGCTCGCTCTCGCTGTGTGTTACGCGCGTCGTCGAAATGGCAGATCAGGCGGCTACGAACGAGACTGCTGCGGCACCCGCCGCCACCGGCACTACGAAGAAGGCCAAGTCTGCGTCGTCTGCGAAGAAGCCGCGCGCCAAGCCTGCGCACCCGCGCACCTCTGAGATGGTGACGGCCGCCATCAAGAGTCTGAAGGAGCGCGGCGGGTCGTCGCTGCAGGCGATCAAGAAGTACATAGCCGCGCACTACAAGCTGGACGCGGAGAAGCTGGCGCCGTTTATCAAGAAGTACCTCAAGTCGGCCGTCGTGGCGGGCGAGCTGGTGCAGACGAAGGGGAAGGGCGCGTCCGGCTCGTTCAAGCTTGCCGGCGCCGGCGGCGGGGGGGCGGCCGAGGGCGGCAAGGCTCGTGCTGGCGGTGCCAAGAAGAAGCGCGCCGCTCCGGCCAGCAAGGAGAAGAAGGGCGCCCGTGCGGCCGGCGCAAAGAAGGCTGGTGGCGTGAAGGCGGCGACCGGTCGGAAGGCGGGCGCCGCCAAGAAGGCGTCTGCGGCGTCGGCCGCGCCCGCGGGTGCGAAGAAGGCGGCTGCGGCCAAGCCGGCCAAGGCCAAGTCGCCGTCGAAGGCGAAGAAGGCCGCCAAGGTTCCGACGAAGAAGCCGAAGGCGCCGCGCCCGAAGAAGGCGACGACGCCGTCTAAGGCGAAGGCTTCGCCCAAGAAGAAGAAGTAGAGTAGAGGAGAAAGAGATGGGAGAAAGGAAGGGTTTGGCGCTTGACTCCGTCGTCCCCACCCCCCGTCGTCGTCTAGTGGCGCGCAAGAGACGCGCGGCCCAAAACGGCCCTTCTCAGGGCCATCAAAGCACGTCGGGGAAGGTTTTGATTGTCGTGTTGCGTTTGGTGTGGGTGTCTGTCTGGCGTTTCTGTATGCCCGTGGGGATGCTGTTTGCGTGCCGTGGTGGTTGGATTGCGGGGGTCGGTGGCGGGTGTGGGCGGCGGTAGCGGTAAGCGGTGTTGTTGTTGTTGTTGTCGTGGTTGATTGTCGCCGTGTTTGTGGCGGCGGCCGACGGTTGGTTTTTCTGTCACGTTGTTTTGTTTGAATACGTTGGTTGGCTTGCCTGCGTTCGTTCGTCTCGGATGTCTGTCTTGTCGAGTCGTGTCTGGTCTTTGTTTTGTTTTGTTCCTTTGTGTGTGTGTGTGTGTGTGTGTTATGTTTTGCAACGGGGGGCACGTTGAGATGTGGAAGGAGTCGGCGGGGATTTCGGTGGCGCGTAGAGCGAGCGAGCGCGCGCGCCTGCCTGGCCGTTGGCCGTCGGAGTGGAGTGCGGGTTTTTTTTGTTTTCGAAACGAAAGCGGCGGCCGGCCAGCCACCCGTGCGGTGTGACGTCGGCCGTTGGGTATTGTGCGCTTTGAGCGCCGGGGAGGGATGATGTGTGATTGTTGCGCGCTGCTAGCAGGCAGGCAGAGTGAGCGGGTGTGGCGGACGGACGGGAAGTGGTGGTTTTTTTTTGTTTTTGGGTTGCGGGGCGAGAGGCAGGCGACCGACAAAGTTTGCTCGCGACGGAGAGATGTTAGTGGCCCTGAAAAGGGCCGTTTTTGTTTGTGCGGTGCGGTGCGGTGCGGTGCCGCGGCGCGGTTTAGGCGCGCTCGCCGCGGATGCGGCGCGCGAGCTGGATGTCCTTGGGCATGATGGTGACGCGCTTGGCGTGGATTGCGCACAGGTTGGTGTCTTCGAAGAGGCCGACGAGGTAGGCCTCGCTGGCCTCCTGCAGGGCCATGACTGCGGAGCTCTGGAAGCGCAGGTCGGTCTTGAAGTCCTGGGCGATCTCGCGCACTAGGCGCTGGAATGGCAGCTTGCGGATGAGCAGCTCTGTGCTCTTCTGGTAGCGCCTGATTTCTCGCAGGGCGACGGTGCCCGGCCTGTAGCGGTGGGGCTTCTTGACGCCTCCGGTGGCGGGCGCGCTCTTCCTCGCCGCCTTGGTGGCGAGCTGTTTGCGCGGCGCCTTTCCGCCGGTGGACTTGCGGGCCGTTTGCTTTGTGCGGGCCATGGCGGTAGCGGTAGCGGTAGCGGTAGCGGAGCGGCGTGCGTGGAGGTTAGGTGCGGCGCGGCGTCCGGTGCTGCCTTGACAACGGGCCCGCGCGCCTCCGTGCTGCGCTTATATGCCCTCGGTTGCGCGTGGTGGGGGGAGGGCGGGCCAGAGTCTATATAGGGGGGCGGCGGGCGCGCTGGGCGCAGACCGTAGCCGACTCGCCAGCCGCTGCAGCTGCTGTTTGTGCACGTTTTGCTTTGCCCGAGGAAGGAAGGATGACAGGCCGCGGCAAGGGAGGAAAGGGGCTCGGCAAGGGTGGCGCCAAGCGGCACCGCAAGGTGTTGCGCGACAACATCCAGGGCATCACGAAGCCCGCCATCCGCCGCCTGGCTCGCAGGGGCGGCGTGAAGCGCATCTCTGGTCTGATCTACGAGGAGACCCGCGGGGTGCTGAAGGTGTTCCTGGAGAACGTGATCCGCGACGCGGTGACGTACACTGAGCACGCCAAGCGCAAGACTGTGACGGCCATGGACGTGGTGTACGCCCTGAAGAGGCAGGGGCGCACCCTGTACGGTTTCGGCGGTTAGGCTGCGTCGCAGCGGGCGCTGGCCTTCCCGCGGCCGTGCTTGTGGGTGGGAGAGACTAGAAAACGGCCCTTTTCAGGGCCACCACACTGTTCGGAAGTTGAAAAGTGCGAAAGAGTCTGTGTTGTTGTTGCTGCGTGTGTGCGCTGTGTTGTTTGTTTGTTTCTTTCTTTCTTTCCGTTTGAGCGACGTGATGTGACTGGGAGGGGAGAAGGAAAGGAAACGTGTCATGTGGCTGGCTGTGTGTGGAGCTGCTTCGTTTGTGTGTTTGTTATTGTGTGTCTTTGTATCGATCGCGACGGAGATGGCGGGCTGTGTGTTGTTGTGCGAGAGGCGGTGATTATTTGCTTGCGTGGTTTGGCTCTGTGTGTTTGTTTGCGGCGGCGGCGTTGGGGTTTCCGAGGCAAGGCGTGTGGGCATAGGCGGCCGGATCAGCTGTTTCGTTCGTGTCGACGGCCGTTGCGCGCGGGAGTGGAGGGCGGTGTGTCGACACGCCTCCCTTTAACAATGGTCATTATTGCTGCCGTTGTCGGTTTGGAAGGCGACTGCGACCGTGCAAAATGTGTGTGTGTGTGTGTGTGTGTTTTGGGCCACACGGGCTGTGTGGACGACAAGATGGCGGACGTGCGCCGGCGGCGGCTGTGCTGTGACGGTGCAAAGTTAAAACAAAACAAGGTGCGGCGAGGACGACTGAAATTTTGCTTTGGACGTAGGTTTGTGTGGTGGCCCTGAAAAGGGCCGATTGTTGTGGGCCGAGCCGGCAAAGCGCGTTGCGTGCAGGGGAGCACGCGGCGGCTGCGATTGCCTGGCCTCCTTTAGGCCTTCTTCTCGGTCTTCTTTGGCAGCAGGACGGCCTGGATGTTGGGCAGGACACCACCCTGTGCGATGGTGACGCCCGACAGGAGCTTGTTGAGCTCCTCGTCGTTGCGGATGGCAAGCTGCAGGTGGCGCGGGATGATGCGCGTCTTCTTGTTGTCGCGGGCCGCGTTTCCGGCCAGCTCGAGCACCTCAGCCGCGAGGTACTCCATGACGGCGGCGAGGTAGACGGGCGCCCCGGCGCCGACGCGCTCTGCGTAGTTTCCCTTGCGCAGGAGGCGGTGGATTCTGCCGACCGGGAACTGGAGCCCAGCCCTGCTTGAGCGGGACTTTGACTTGCCCTTGACTTTGCCTCCCTTTCCGCGTCCGGACATGGCGATGGGCTAGCGACGGTGCACACGAAACGGAAACGAAAACGACCGGTGCGAGCGGCAGCGAGTCGAGCAGCGGAGTGCGTGCCGGCGCAGCCGGGGTGGGGGTGCTTTATGGGCTCGGGTGCGGCGGCCGGTTGCGCGCGCGCCCCATTGGTCGGCGGCCGCAACAGGGCGAGCTGGTAAAGGTGCGGCGGCGGCTGGCGGCGGGTGCCACTGTGTGGGGAGACGCTGACTAGAGCGGAGCGCTTGCTACTGGTGTTGCTGCTGCCGTACGTTGGTTCGAGATGCCGCCCAAGACTAGCGGGAAGGCCGCCAAGAAGGCTGGCAAGGCGCAGAAGAACATTTCGAAGGGCGACAAGAAGAAGAAGCGCAAGAGGAAGGAGAGCTATGCCATCTACATCTACAAGGTGCTGAAGCAGGTGCACCCTGACACGGGCATCTCGTCGAAGGCGATGAGCATCATGAACAGCTTCGTGAACGACATTTTCGAGCGCATTGCGGCCGAGGCTTCTCGCCTGGCGCACTACAACAAGCGCTCGACCATCACGTCCCGCGAGATCCAGACCGCTGTGCGGCTGTTGCTGCCTGGCGAGCTGGCCAAGCACGCCGTGAGCGAGGGCACGAAGGCGGTGACCAAGTACACGAGCTCCAAGTAAGGAGGTGGCTCTGGAATGGAAGGAAGGATGGAGAAGGCTCCTCCGTTGCGAGAGCGGCAAAACGGCCCTTTTCAGGGCCACCAACTTGCCTTTTGCGGGAAGGGCGGAATTGTTGTTGTTGTTTGTGTGTGTGGACGGCTGTGATGTATGTGTGCATTTTGATTGTGGGTGGGGGGGCGCGTCAAAGCGTGTTGCGCGGGGTACGGCCACGAGGTTGGTCGCCGTGGCGTGGAATGGTGGCACGCCTCGTTGGCGTGGTTTTTGACCCATTGGTGTTGTTGGGGTGTGTGTGTGTGTTACCCGTCTGCGAGGGGGGACAGTGCGATCGGCGACTTTTGTGTCACCGTAACGACGGCCGTTTGCGGGTTTGTTTTTTTGCACATCATACATGGCGAGGGTGAAATGTGAAATGTTTTTGTTTGGTTTTTGTTTTGTTTTTTTGCCGCCCACTATTCCCTTTGCTGTACGCCGAGTTTGACAATGGTGCGACGTAACTGCAGCGTGGAGGTGTGTGAGTGACGTTGAAATGAACGTGCCATTAAGACGCATTGTTGTTGTATTGTACTGTACGTGTACGGCGACACGCACGATGATGTACCATTCGACTCTGATGTTTGATAGCCGTGTCTGACTGATTGCGTACGACGCACGCACACCGATGTCGTCATTCAAGATGCACGCTAGACGACGACGGCGGCGGCGGCGGTGGTCGTTTGTTTGGCGAATGTCTGTACACGTGTTTGTCTGTGTCCATCCGGTATGTATTTGTTTGTTTGAAAGTGTTTTGTGTGTCGGTGACGTGGTCCGATCCGTCGCCCCCTGAGTAACTGTCGATCGGCGCGATAGACCGGCGTCACGCAACTGAACCGAAGTCTTGGGCACACCCGTCATACTGTTGTACACCGTCGCGCTGAGAACGGTAACGAAAGGTTGACGTTGATCGGTCGAATGTCTGGGCAGAACGTGAGGAATGAGGCAAGAGTGCAAGGAGGGGGGGCAAAAGAGAGAGGAAGGGAAAAAGGGGAGAAACGCATTCGTAGAGCAACGGAACGTTCCCGTGTCGGAGGCGTATTGGAGCCGCACTGAAATGCGTTTAACGGCGGCGCGGCTGCAAGTGTCTGCCGTGGTGAACGTTACCTTTGACGGCTGCATTGGGCTTTGCCTTTGCTTTCGCTTTCGCTTTCGCGTTCGCTTTCGCTTTCCCGGATGTACGTAACGTTTGTTGATATGGTTCTGAGGAAGAGTGTATGACAGTGCCGTGCCGTCCATGTTCGTGTGCCCTCCCATTGTGTGTATGCTATTGTCTGTGTACTTGAATGATGTATGTAGGTGTTAGTGGACATGTTTTACCAGTGGGGGGAAATGGATCGTCGATAGTTGCCGTCACTCTGTCACGGTCGAGATGACGCACCCTCCGTACAGAAAGGTGTCGAGAAAGTGAGTGTGTGTGTGCGTCCGTGAATTGGCAGCGTTTGGAGGTGGGCGTGCCCTGCATGTGGCCCGGAAAAGGCTGTTCGTTAGGCGGTAGTGTTGTGTGGACAGGGGAGGGGCATGCGTAACGCTGCTGGCATGGCATTTCGGGAGATGGGAGGGGGCAAACGAGGAAACGAGGAGCGGCGGCCAAAGACGGGACGGGGAGGGGCGCGGTGTGGGTGGCTTGCGCCTGTGCTCGGCGTTGTGGTTTGTGCAAAAGAGGAGGAGAAAAACAATGTGAGTTGCCAGGGAGGGGAGCGGTGTTGTGTTGTGGTTGTCAGTGAACGTGGCGAGACGGACGGATGCGCGGAGGGGCGGGGGCGGCGCATTTCGCCGGTGCCGTGCCGTGCCGTGCCTGAAAGCCGCGTGGTCGCTGTGTTGTTGGTGGCGTGGGGGCGAGGAGAGTACCGTACGGGTGTGCTTGTGCGCCGGAAATGGCACACTGCGCCCGCCCGTCTTGGAGGCTGATGGCTGTGGTGTGGAAATGGGGCGCGGTGATGTTGAAGCACAGAAAAGAAACCAAGAAAACGGAAGGCGTGATGCGGCGGTGGTGGTGAGAGCGGGAAAAACAAAACAAAAGAAAAAAAACAACAAAAAAAAAGAAGGAAAAACAACAAGAAACAAAAAAGAAAACAAAAAGTCTATCAATATTAAAATGTAAATGGAAATGGACCCAGGTATAACCTCCCTGCACAAATAGCAGAGAGTCCGATGATAATAAAAATGTGCCAGAATGTTAACGTCCCTACAAAACAAACCCAACGATAATATTAATGAAAGAGTGAACCGTATGTAACATTGCAACAGACATAATGAAACCTGATAAATTGTATAAGGGCAGCAGCCGTTGACCTTTGGCCCTGTATTCAGAATAAAAAGAGCCAAAGATCGTTACCCCAATGAAAAAGACACTGAAACACGTATGTAACATAGTAGCGATGGCGAGACATTGTAGCATCTGTGACCAGAGAGTTTGCGCTGGACTGCGCGAGTGTTGCGAGCGGTTCTCAGTCAGTCAGTCAGTCTGTGTAGTTGAGGGCTGTACTCTGTCAGTAGTCGTCGCGTGCAGTACGCTAATAGTCGTCATGCAGAGCGGTCGGTCAGTAGTAGCAGCCGAGTGCGGTTGTGTGATGTAGGCGGTCGGCAACACTGGTCAAGATGGTGAATAAGGTATACTGTTAATTGATATAATCGTTAGATAATGAGAAATTGTATTTATTGTAATTATTCTCCAACAAGTTCCCCAATAATAATTTTTATTTCAAAAGCATTTTTCAAACATTTAATCTTTTATTGAACTAAAGAGTTCGTTCCACTTCTTTGAAGAAAAATGTCACTAAAATCACAAAGAAAGAGAATATTATTATTTGCAATGCAGTTCCTCCAAGCGCTGCGCAACAACCAGAGCAGAAATGTGACATCCATTTATTCGGAGGTAAGACTTTTAATTCTGATTGTTTTGCACAGGGCCAAAGACCGATATTTCGGTTTAATTGAAGTTTCTTGTCACTGAACGGACTTTTGTAAATGTTGTGTGAAGACTTTATATTTGAGTCAGATTGCGAATTGCACATTTTTGTTGCCATTTTCAATACCTCTCATTGTGGGCGAGGTTACAATTAGCGCAATGTCCATTAGCATCCGTAAATAACATTGTCCATTATTTTAAATATTGCTGGGAGGTTACAACACACACACACACAAAACAAAAAACAAAAAAAAACAAAAAATTGCATTTATATCCGCTCCTCAATTGTAGATACCCCTTACACAGCTGTGTGCAATGAATGAGTGCTGGCTGGTAATTAATTGCACTCCTTGGAGGGAAATGCCATAGGAAGTAGTCTTTAAAAAGTGAATGTTTTTCGTTAAGAGACAAAAGTTACTTTAGAAAAAAAGTAATAGTGGGGCTTTTGTTGTTGAACAAAATAAGTACAATGAACATACGTTATCAGATTTGCGCAATGCAGCGTCACACCACCTTTTGATTATAACACAATATACTATACATCGTCCCGAACCGTGACCAGAGTCGCGAGACGAGCAGAGCACGCCGCCGACGCCCGCTCAGTACAACCGTCCACCCGCTACTACTGTCGACCGACTACTACCTCTCCCGACTCGCGCTACAATATATATAACAACTGTTCCTGGCGACCCGGTGCGTGCAACTACTGTCGTCTGGCGCGGTCCAAGCGCCGACTAGCAGCGATAAAGAACTCTCTGGTCAGACAGAGATGCTGTCATGCCTCGCCATCGCTCTGGTAATGAATACATACGTGGTGCAGCGTGCGTACCACCGGAACACGCAGTGGCGGAGCCAAAGACTGTGTTGTCGAGGTCGAGTGCGAGTGGGAAGAGAGGCAGCGTCGGCACGGAGATGCAAGCGAGCGCGAGACGCACGGGGGCTGCGGCGTGGCGCGTTTGCGGTCGGCGCCTTTGGTGGCAACGGCCGGGACAAGCAGCGGTGTATGGTGTGGTGCGGGGCGGACAGGGGCGGCGGTGGACGGGGAGGAGGCGGCGCGACGACGGCATGGGGGCGAAAACGGGACGGGGGACGGCGGATGTTGAGAGGCGTCACGCGCGGACAGGACACAGACACAGAGACACACAGATTGGAAAGGGAGGGTGCGCGGTAGTAGTTGGGAATGTGCGTACCGTGCGGGATGGGAGTGGGCGAGGAACACGGTCGTGGCCCCTGTTTTGGGTGCGTGTGATGACGTCGGTGTGTTGTGGGAAGGGAAGGTGCTGTGGCGGCGGCGCGTAATGGGCGTAGGCCGAAAAGAGAAAGGAACGTGGGCAGTGTGTTGGCAAGCGTCGGTTCGACTGCGACGTTGATGGGCAGGGCAGGGCAAGGTTAATGGTGGTAGGAGTAGGCGTGTGGGCGCAAAAAATCTGCCGCTGCAGGCGGTGCCGTAACCGCCATGGCGGGAAGGAGAGAGGGCCAAAGAAAGAAAGAAAGAAAGAAGAAAACAAAAAAAAAAAAAGGAGGGGGGGGGGGGGCGAAAGTGGAGAGGCGGTGGTGTGAGAAGGGCGGGGGCGGAAGGAAGGCAGGAAGGACAAGAGGCGAGGCGACGGCTTGCTTTGTGTATCGGTCGGTCTCTGGCTATGCTTCGTTTTCTGCAGCAGGGTCGGTGCGCGGCGTGGCTCGCGGCAGTGGGAACGCCTGGTGGCTGGACGGCCAGCAATGCGGTTGGATGGGCGGCCACAGCACCGCACCTGTGCCCGAGGAGGAGACGCTGGCGGCGGGCCCTGAGGTGAGGCCGGCTCGGCTGGGGCTGTGGATGTGTAGGTGTGCGCCGCTGCTGCAACAACGAGTAAAACGCGAGAAGAAGGGATGGCGGTAGAGAGGAAAAAAAGAAAAAGGTCGTGTTGTGTTGATGCGCAGGCAGACGCGTACAGAGGGACGAGCCCGGTCTGCAGCAGGGTGTGGCCGTGCCGAGTGCAGAGCAGCGGCGGCTCGGTTCGGTTCGGCCCGGCCCGGCGGGCCGCGCTGTTGTCGCGGACGTGAGCGCCCCCTGGCGGGTGGCCGGAGGCGGCGCGGCGTGTTGGACGTGTGGCTGGTGGCAGTGCACAATTTGCGAGTGGCTGGCGGTGTGGTGTGGCGGTTGGCGCGTCGGGCGGCGGAGAGGTATGTGTTGCGGGCGCCCTTTGCTGCGCTGCGTCGTTGCGTGTGCCGTACAGGGCGGGCGCTTGTCGACTGTGTGGGCGGTGTGGCGAATTGGCGTGAAACGGCTGCCGAGAGGTGTGTGGTAGCGAGCCGGTCGGTGGTGTCAGTGCGAAGGGGAATGTGCGTGCGTTTGGCGGTTTCGGTGTGCTTTTTGCGGCGTGAGAGTGGGAATTAGTGGGGCCGGCTGTTGTGTTGGTTCCTTGTGTCTTGTGTCGCGTAGCTTGATGGCAACGTGGAAGGACGCCGGTTTCGTTTCGAGCCTTGCGTGTGGTTGTCGACGTTGACTGGTTGGCGTGTGCCGATGCACGTGCATGTGTGGGTCGCGAGTGCGTTTTTGGCTGGCTGTGTGTGTGTGTGTGTGTTTTGGGGGGGAAGGGGGAGGCGGTGGTGAAAGTGCAGTCGTTGCCACGGGCGTCGTCGGGTGGGGCTGGGGCTGTGCGTCGTGGCGGAAAGGTGGTAGGTTGCGGGAAGCGAGCCCGTCGTTGACGGTGTCGCGTGAGTTGTGAATCGAGTGGGGCGCGGGGCGCGGGACAGGAGCAGCGTGCCGCTGCGTCGTGGTCGTCAGCAGAGGCTGTGCGTGTGCTTGTCCTTTTTGTGGGCGGTTCGTGCGAGGCGTTTTTGTTTTGTGTTGCCCTAGTTGTTAGTTTATTTTGTTTGTGTTTGTTATTTTGAGACGACGACTGGTTGGTGGCGTGCGCGCGAAGTGGCGGTGTGCGCTTCCCGTGTCGTTTGTGTTGTTTGGTTTTTTTGTTTTTGTGTGTTTTTGTTTTTTTTTTTTTTTTTTTTTTTTTTTTTTTTTGCACTGGGCCCCGGTGGGTGGGTGCGTGTGTGTCGATTGCCGGCTGGCGAAAGGTGCGCCATCGGCGGGGTGGGTCGCCGGCACAAGTAGAGGCGGCGGCGTTGTTGCTGTTGTTGTGTGGTGTTTGTTTTGTTCGGCTGTGTCGGCGAGCTGTGTTGCGGTGCGTGTGAATGGTGGTGCAAAAGTGCTGGCGTTGGGGCTGCGACTGCGACGGCGACGGCGGCGAGCCGCGGGCGCGCCATTGATAGTGATGTTGTGAACAGCGGCTGTGTACGGTAGTGGTGTTGTTGTAGCACGACGTGCATCCGGGCCGGCGCGGAAAGCGCAGTTGCGGGCGGTTGCCCTTCGGTGCCAGCCATGTCGCGTGAGCGGCGGGTTGCTCTGGTGTCGACACGTGGTGCTCTGGGTTGTTGTGTGGTGCCCTTTGGCCGGTGGGGGTGGTTCGCGTGTGTCTCGTTCGCGCTCGGTGTCTGGTCGTGGTCGTGCTGCTCCCCCGTCTGTCGGCGGTTTCCGACGTCGTCTGTACGTTTTTGTTCGTTTGCGGCGTGCCTGCCGACGTCGTCCCGTCGCGACCTTTCAACCGAAAGTGTGGCGCCCGAAGGTGAACGAACGTAACCCTGACCTCGGCGCTTTACGCTGAGCCGAGCGAACCGAACCGAACCTAACCTGTGGTGTGGCGAGGTGAGCTCAGCCTGTGAGCCCCTAACGTCTACGTAAGGTAAGCTGTCCGGCTCACGCCTCACGTTTTTGAACGCTTTTTTAACCTACGTTTGACGCTTCTTAACCTAGCACTGACCCCTTAACCTAACGTGTAACCTAACCTAACCTAACCTAACCTAACCTAACCTAACCTAACCTAACCTCTGACGCCTGACGTGTTTGAATGCTTAACCTAAGTTTGACGCTTAACCTAACCCAAGTCCCCTTAACCTAACCCACGTCCACCTAACCTAACCTAACCTAACGTAGACGTGTAAACGTAATGTGTAACGCGTAACGTGTAAGGTCGGCTGTCGTGTGTGCTTGACGGCAGATTGGGTTGGTCTGTAGATTCGGATTGCGGTTTGCCTCGGTCGAGGGGTTGGGTCGGAAGCGGCGAGGGGCGGCGGCGCCTGTTGCGCAGGCGGCGTCCGTTTGCGGCGGGCAATTGTTGAGAAACGGCTGTGAATGTTGGCGGGCGAGAGGAGGAGGACGGCGCGCGATGTGGCCCGACGGCTGCGGGCCGATCGGGAAACGGCGGGAGGGCGACGGAAGGCGATGGGGCGGCGGAGGCGCGTTTGCACGGCCGTCATCGCCGCACGCCTCGGCTTGTGTGGCTGTGGCGCCGGCCGCGCTGGCCGGGCTGCCGCGGCGACGGTGTGGGAGTTTTGCCGAAGGTTTGGCCATTGTGGCGGGTCGTCGGCTGGGGCTGTGGGGGCGGCATTTGGGCGGGGGCGGCGATTCTCGGCGGGCCGACCCAGGCTGTAGCGCGCGGTAGCTGCAGTTTGGCCGTGGTTTGCGGCGCTGCCGTGGCGACTGGTTGGCGACTGTGGTGTGGCTGTGTGTAGCCCCATCCTCGGTGGTTTGAAAGGCGCGGGCGGTTGTGGCGCAGGTTTGGGGCTGCTCCGCACAGGCTGTCGGACGTTGGGCGGTAGCAAGCGCTCCATCCGCGTACTTAAGGCTAACTTAAATTAGCTGCTTGGTGCAGAGTTTACCTTGCGGCATTTTCTGCTTCTGCTGAGGTGTCATGTGGGTATGTTGTCATCTTTATTTAATGTGTAACATCAGTGTGTGCGGGACGTCATGTTTTCATCAGGTGTTGGGCTTCCTTTGGGCGTCAGGGTATGAAGGGGGATGGCAGTGCTTTTCTGCTTCAAGTCTTCATCTGTCGAGCATGGCCACTGGCCGTCGATAGCGGTCTCTGGGATTAGCAGGAGCTCCCAGCGCTCTGATGAGGGGGTTCGTAGAAACCCTCGTCCGGGTATAGAACCGTCTGGCACTCTTCTTGTGCCTTTCCAGCACGGTGTCCTCGTCGGCTGCCTCGTGGAGGTATTCATGGGGGAACTGCGAGTGCACATGGAAGACCCGCCGCAGGATCTTGTTTTGCAGACTCTGGAGGCGTTGAAGATGTGTCCTCGCTGCGCAGCCCCAGACCTCGCACGCATAATCAAACAGCGGGCGGAGGTAGAGGCGAAAGATGAGAAGGCCATTCGCCGGCGTCAACTCAGAGTGTTCATTGAGGAATGGGTAGAGAGCGCCCATCCGTTGAATAACCTTGAGCCTCACGTCATCAATGTGAGGCTTCCAGGTCAACCTCTTGTCCAGGAGGACCCCCAGGTAGCGGACGGTGTCACTCCACGGTATTTCGACGTCGTAGAGGCGGAGTCGTCGTTCCGGTGCAGTCCTCTTCCTCGTGAAGACAATGGCCTGCGTCTTCGCTGGATTAAATGCAATGCGCCATTTCGCAGCCCAATCTTGCAAGGCGTGACAAGCTGCCTGAAGGCGAGGGATCAGCACCTCGCGCCACCGACTTCTAGAGAACAACATCGTGTCGTCCGCGTACACAGCTTTTTCGACCCGTGGAGGTGTTGGCAGGTCCGACGTAAACAAGCAGTAGAGGACCGGTCCGAGTACAGAGCCTTGAGGGACGCCAGCTCGGATAGGGCGGGCGTTGGAGAGGCGATCTTCTACTCGTACAGCAAAGGTGCGGTGTTCCAAGTAGGACGCAATCAGACGGACGTAGGCCTTCGGGAAGTGCAGTCGGTGTATTTTCCATAAGAGTCCCTGGTGCCACACGCTATCGAACGCCTTCTTGACGTCGAAGAGGACTGCCCCACAATAGTCGCGCTGGTTGAACGTCTGGGCGATATATTCAACAGCCCGAAGGATCTGCATCGTGGTGGAGTGGCCACTGCGAAAGCCGAACTGTTCCGGCGGCATGAGTTCCTCAGCATCGATGTGGACTTGTAACCGGCGAAGCAGGAGCCTCTCGAACAGTTTGCTGAGATGGGGTAGCAAGCTGATCGGCCTATAGTTGGATGGGTGGCGGCGGTCTTTCCCAGGCTTAGGTACTGCCACCACGATGGAATGCTTCCAGGCGCGTGGATAATTCGCAGTTCGCAGGATCCACGAAAAGATGGCTGCCAGATACACAATCGCCGTCCAGGGCAGCTGCTTCAGGACCAAGCCTGGGATGGCATCGACACCAGGGGCTTTGTTGGCAGGCAGAGTCCGTAAGCCCTCGTGAACTTCCTGAGGCGTGACGGGCGGAATGGGGTCGGCTTCCTCCTCCACATCTTGAAGCAGCGCCTCCACGTCGCGTTCAATGTGTGCAACCCGTTGGGGGTCAACTCCCTCGTCGAGCGGGCGAAAGTTGGCTTCGAAGGCGTCAGCCAATGCATTCGCCTTATCGTCGGGCCGGAAGACATCACCAGCAGCCGTTGCAAGAGGCGGGATCCGGGTGCGTCGTTGTGTGAAGAAGCGGATTGACTGAAAATTCATCGGGTCAGGTGTGAATGATCGAAGTTTCTCAGCCCATCGCTGATTCCTATGCGCGATGAGTCTGGCCTTGATGTCCCGCCGGAGGAGGTTGATGTGCCGCTTCAGGTCGCGATTCCGGGTAATCCGCCACTCACGACACAGCCGATTGCGCAGCCGGATCGAGTCCAAGATGTCTGGAGGCAGTCCTGGAGCGGGGACGGTAGTAGGTTTCGGCGGAGGCGTAGCATGGACGAGCGCATCCGTGACGTCAGCAACGAAGTGGTCGATGGAATCACCATTGATGTCTTCTGCAGCACGCACGGTGTCAATGGAGTGGGTGAGCCGTTCCTGGAAGCTGGTCCAGTTCGTTCTTCGGTAGTTGAGGCAGCCGGAGGAATGGTCCGGGGCAACTTGGAGGGTGAAGAGCACTGGGAGGTGGTTCGAATTCAGTGCATGGACCACCTCAGCTGTCAGATGCTGCGGAAGACCCTTGGTGATGGCCACATCAAGCATGTCCGGGCGGCCGTTGGACGGGTAACAGGTGGGCTCTTCCGGGCCGCAAACATACGATTGTGCTTCCTCGGTGGCACGGAGAAGAAGGCGTCCACTCCAGTTGGTGGCCTGAGAATTCCAAGCAGCATGCTTGGAATTCAGGTCCCCAGCGATGAAAAGGCGTCCAGGCATGCGGAGCAGCGCTCGAGCATCTTCGAGGTCCAGCACTCTTCTCGGGCTGCGGTAGACCGCAACAAAGGTGACGGGTCCCGTGCTCGTTTCCACAACGACTGCTGTAGCCTCGATGAGTCCCGTTGCCGGCGGTTGGATCTCATGATGCCGGATAGATCTGCGTATGAAGATGGCCGTCCCTCCTCCTCTCGTCAGCCGGTCCGTCCGGTAGCAACAGTAGTTAGGGATGTTGCTACGAATCCCAGGCTTTAAGAATGTTTCACAGACCATGCATATATCGACGTTATAGTCCGTCAAGAATTGTTGCAATTCAGGCACATCATGGGTGAGACCATCGGCATTATATGCCACAATCCTCAAGTCGTCAAGCCGTCTAATCCTGGCCATGACTGACGGCGGGAGGTGCTGCTGTTGCTGCCGGGAAGGCCCTGGTGAGTGTCGCCTCAACTGTGGCGGCAATGGTAGTTGGCAGTTGAGCCAGCGTGGAGGTGATGCTGGCGAGCGAGGTGGCAATCTGAGTCAGCAAGGCCAGGAGATCGTCTGTACCTGGCTGGTGCTGAGGGCGGATTGCCGGAGGTGGCTGCTGGCGTTGTCCTGGCGGTGCCACAGGCGGTGCCTGAGCAGCTGTTGATCCTGGTGGCTGCATCGAGCGCCGAAGGGCGTCCGCCACAGTGAGGTCATCGCGGATCTTCGCAGCACGTCGGTCCATCAATGTGGGCCAGGCGCGGGCATCAGAAGTCTGCGGCGGAGGCGGCTGCCTGGGTCGGCGGCGACTGGCGGGCGTCGTCTGCTTGAAGGTAGGCGGAAGACCGCGCATTCGTCGACTGGCCTCTTTGTGTTTACTGCACGAACGGAAGTTCGCCGGATGAGCGCCCCCGCAAAGTCCACAGGTCGCTGGCTGATCTCTGCTTCTTGTGCACGTCCTGCTGTCATGATTGGCGCCGCACTTGACGCAAATCCAGGGCATGGTGCACCACCTGGCAACATGGCCGAACCCTTGGCATCGATAACACTGCGTCGGGCCACGGGACTTCCGGAGCTTTTCCACTTTGATTTCCAAGTCGTAGAAGCGTTCCAGGTTGAAAATATCGCGATGTTCTGCTGTATCTGGTAGGATAACCACCCGATGACCAGTCTGCTGGTTGGTTCCCGGCATCCGATGGTGCTCGATCAGAGAGGCCACGAAACCAAGTTCCTCCAGTTCCTCTTTGACATCAGCATGCGCCAATGTGATAGGGATGCCCTTGATGAGCGCCTTGATCGTCGGCGGCCGAACTGCCGGAAAAGTGAACATCGGGATGCCCTTCTGGCCAAGCATGTCGTGGACCAAGATGTAGTCTTCGGTAGACGCTAGCATAAGCTTCAGGTTGCCATCCCCCGACTGTTTGACTGTAAATCCTTGACGGCAGTGTGTTTTAAGCCAGTCATGTAAATCCTTGTACGAATCCTTGTATTGTAGAAAGATCGGCGGTATTTTCCGACGTGGTGCGGTCGGCGTGGGGGCCGACTGGTCATCCATGGGCGTCTCGCCCTCATGCTGCGGCTGCTGTGCCGCGCCATCAGCACGCTGCTGCATCGCACGACGTTGCTGCTGTTCTGCCAGGGAAGAGGCGGCATCTTCTAGCGTGGCCCCTTCGCCCTGCAGCGGCTGGAAGGAGTTTGAGACCTCCAATTCTCTCGCGACGACGAGTCGCCGTGGCCTAGCCTGCTTCTTCAACGGCGGCTGTCGGAAACCCTCGTCCCGCGGTTCATTCCGTGTAAGCCGTCCCGACGTAGAGCGGCCGTCCGCGCTGCTTCTGCGCCGCAACTCCGATCGTCGTCGGTTGATGACCTCCTGCACGGTGGTATCTTCATCTATATCCGAAGAGTAATCCATATCGGCATCCAAAGGCTGCTCTGCCGCGAGGGTACTATTACTTCCCCCCGCGACAGGTCCGGTCGTCGTATGTGCGTCGGCTGATGGCGAGGCGGCCGGTGGGGCAAGCCCCATCGGACCGCGGCCGGCCGACGCGGGCGCAGCCGGAGCACGTGCTCCGGTCGCGCGAGCGCAGAGTGACACGTCCATCCCGTCTGACATCGCTCACTCGACTGGGTAGCAAGCGCGGGAGGCGCGGCGCGGCGGCGCGCAGAGTGGCGGCCGCTCTCTCGGCCGTCCGCGCCCGCCCGCGACACTGGCTGGGCCTTGTGATTCTCTGCTCTGCTGCTGTGCTGTGCTTGCGTGCCTGCCTGCCGTCCCGCTCGCTCTCGCTGTGTGTTACGCGCGTCGTCGAAATGGCAGATCAGGCGGCTACGAACGAGACTGCTGCGGCACCCGCCGCCACCGGCACTACGAAGAAGGCCAAGTCTGCGTCGTCTGCGAAGAAGCCGCGCGCCAAGCCTGCGCACCCGCGCACCTCTGAGATGGTGACGGCCGCCATCAAGAGTCTGAAGGAGCGCGGCGGGTCGTCGCTGCAGGCGATCAAGAAGTACATAGCCGCGCACTACAAGCTGGACGCGGAGAAGCTGGCGCCGTTTATCAAGAAGTACCTCAAGTCGGCCGTCGTGGCGGGCGAGCTGGTGCAGACGAAGGGGAAGGGCGCGTCCGGCTCGTTCAAGCTTGCCGGCGCCGGCGGCGGGGGGGCGGCCGAGGGCGGCAAGGCTCGTGCTGGCGGTGCCAAGAAGAAGCGCGCCGCTCCGGCCAGCAAGGAGAAGAAGGGCGCCCGTGCGGCCGGCGCAAAGAAGGCTGGTGGCGTGAAGGCGGCGACCGGTCGGAAGGCGGGCGCCGCCAAGAAGGCGTCTGCGGCGTCGGCCGCGCCCGCGGGTGCGAAGAAGGCGGCTGCGGCCAAGCCGGCCAAGGCCAAGTCGCCGTCGAAGGCGAAGAAGGCCGCCAAGGTTCCGACGAAGAAGCCGAAGGCGCCGCGCCCGAAGAAGGCGACGACGCCGTCTAAGGCGAAGGCTTCGCCCAAGAAGAAGAAGTAGAGTAGAGGAGAAAGAGATGGGAGAAAGGAAGGGTTTGGCGCTTGACTCCGTCGTCCCCACCCCCCGTCGTCGTCTAGTGGCGCGCAAGAGACGCGCGGCCCAAAACGGCCCTTCTCAGGGCCATCAAAGCACGTCGGGGAAGGTTTTGATTGTCGTGTTGCGTTTGGTGTGGGTGTCTGTCTGGCGTTTCTGTATGCCCGTGGGGATGCTGTTTGCGTGCCGTGGTGGTTGGATTGCGGGGGTCGGTGGCGGGTGTGGGCGGCGGTAGCGGTAAGCGGTGTTGTTGTTGTTGTTGTCGTGGTTGATTGTCGCCGTGTTTGTGGCGGCGGCCGACGGTTGGTTTTTCTGTCACGTTGTTTTGTTTGAATACGTTGGTTGGCTTGCCTGCGTTCGTTCGTCTCGGATGTCTGTCTTGTCGAGTCGTGTCTGGTCTTTGTTTTGTTTTGTTCCTTTGTGTGTGTGTGTGTGTGTGTGTGTTATGTTTTGCAACGGGGGGCACGTTGAGATGTGGAAGGAGTCGGCGGGGATTTCGGTGGCGCGTAGAGCGAGCGAGCGCGCGCGCCTGCCTGGCCGTTGGCCGTCGGAGTGGAGTGCGGGTTTTTTTTGTTTTCGAAACGAAAGCGGCGGCCGGCCAGCCACCCGTGCGGTGTGACGTCGGCCGTTGGGTATTGTGCGCTTTGAGCGCCGGGGAGGGATGATGTGTGATTGTTGCGCGCTGCTAGCAGGCAGGCAGAGTGAGCGGGTGTGGCGGACGGACGGGAAGTGGTGGTTTTTTTTTGTTTTTGGGTTGCGGGGCGAGAGGCAGGCGACCGACAAAGTTTGCTCGCGACGGAGAGATGTTAGTGGCCCTGAAAAGGGCCGTTTTTGTTTGTGCGGTGCGGTGCGGTGCGGTGCCGCGGCGCGGTTTAGGCGCGCTCGCCGCGGATGCGGCGCGCGAGCTGGATGTCCTTGGGCATGATGGTGACGCGCTTGGCGTGGATTGCGCACAGGTTGGTGTCTTCGAAGAGGCCGACGAGGTAGGCCTCGCTGGCCTCCTGCAGGGCCATGACTGCGGAGCTCTGGAAGCGCAGGTCGGTCTTGAAGTCCTGGGCGATCTCGCGCACTAGGCGCTGGAATGGCAGCTTGCGGATGAGCAGCTCTGTGCTCTTCTGGTAGCGCCTGATTTCTCGCAGGGCGACGGTGCCCGGCCTGTAGCGGTGGGGCTTCTTGACGCCTCCGGTGGCGGGCGCGCTCTTCCTCGCCGCCTTGGTGGCGAGCTGTTTGCGCGGCGCCTTTCCGCCGGTGGACTTGCGGGCCGTTTGCTTTGTGCGGGCCATGGCGGTAGCGGTAGCGGTAGCGGTAGCGGAGCGGCGTGCGTGGAGGTTAGGTGCGGCGCGGCGTCCGGTGCTGCCTTGACAACGGGCCCGCGCGCCTCCGTGCTGCGCTTATATGCCCTCGGTTGCGCGTGGTGGGGGGAGGGCGGGCCAGAGTCTATATAGGGGGGCGGCGGGCGCGCTGGGCGCAGACCGTAGCCGACTCGCCAGCCGCTGCAGCTGCTGTTTGTGCACGTTTTGCTTTGCCCGAGGAAGGAAGGATGACAGGCCGCGGCAAGGGAGGAAAGGGGCTCGGCAAGGGTGGCGCCAAGCGGCACCGCAAGGTGTTGCGCGACAACATCCAGGGCATCACGAAGCCCGCCATCCGCCGCCTGGCTCGCAGGGGCGGCGTGAAGCGCATCTCTGGTCTGATCTACGAGGAGACCCGCGGGGTGCTGAAGGTGTTCCTGGAGAACGTGATCCGCGACGCGGTGACGTACACTGAGCACGCCAAGCGCAAGACTGTGACGGCCATGGACGTGGTGTACGCCCTGAAGAGGCAGGGGCGCACCCTGTACGGTTTCGGCGGTTAGGCTGCGTCGCAGCGGGCGCTGGCCTTCCCGCGGCCGTGCTTGTGGGTGGGAGAGACTAGAAAACGGCCCTTTTCAGGGCCACCACACTGTTCGGAAGTTGAAAAGTGCGAAAGAGTCTGTGTTGTTGTTGCTGCGTGTGTGCGCTGTGTTGTTTGTTTGTTTCTTTCTTTCTTTCCGTTTGAGCGACGTGATGTGACTGGGAGGGGAGAAGGAAAGGAAACGTGTCATGTGGCTGGCTGTGTGTGGAGCTGCTTCGTTTGTGTGTTTGTTATTGTGTGTCTTTGTATCGATCGCGACGGAGATGGCGGGCTGTGTGTTGTTGTGCGAGAGGCGGTGATTATTTGCTTGCGTGGTTTGGCTCTGTGTGTTTGTTTGCGGCGGCGGCGTTGGGGTTTCCGAGGCAAGGCGTGTGGGCATAGGCGGCCGGATCAGCTGTTTCGTTCGTGTCGACGGCCGTTGCGCGCGGGAGTGGAGGGCGGTGTGTCGACACGCCTCCCTTTAACAATGGTCATTATTGCTGCCGTTGTCGGTTTGGAAGGCGACTGCGACCGTGCAAAATGTGTGTGTGTGTGTGTGTGTGTTTTGGGCCACACGGGCTGTGTGGACGACAAGATGGCGGACGTGCGCCGGCGGCGGCTGTGCTGTGACGGTGCAAAGTTAAAACAAAACAAGGTGCGGCGAGGACGACTGAAATTTTGCTTTGGACGTAGGTTTGTGTGGTGGCCCTGAAAAGGGCCGATTGTTGTGGGCCGAGCCGGCAAAGCGCGTTGCGTGCAGGGGAGCACGCGGCGGCTGCGATTGCCTGGCCTCCTTTAGGCCTTCTTCTCGGTCTTCTTTGGCAGCAGGACGGCCTGGATGTTGGGCAGGACACCACCCTGTGCGATGGTGACGCCCGACAGGAGCTTGTTGAGCTCCTCGTCGTTGCGGATGGCAAGCTGCAGGTGGCGCGGGATGATGCGCGTCTTCTTGTTGTCGCGGGCCGCGTTTCCGGCCAGCTCGAGCACCTCAGCCGCGAGGTACTCCATGACGGCGGCGAGGTAGACGGGCGCCCCGGCGCCGACGCGCTCTGCGTAGTTTCCCTTGCGCAGGAGGCGGTGGATTCTGCCGACCGGGAACTGGAGCCCAGCCCTGCTTGAGCGGGACTTTGACTTGCCCTTGACTTTGCCTCCCTTTCCGCGTCCGGACATGGCGATGGGCTAGCGACGGTGCACACGAAACGGAAACGAAAACGACCGGTGCGAGCGGCAGCGAGTCGAGCAGCGGAGTGCGTGCCGGCGCAGCCGGGGTGGGGGTGCTTTATGGGCTCGGGTGCGGCGGCCGGTTGCGCGCGCGCCCCATTGGTCGGCGGCCGCAACAGGGCGAGCTGGTAAAGGTGCGGCGGCGGCTGGCGGCGGGTGCCACTGTGTGGGGAGACGCTGACTAGAGCGGAGCGCTTGCTACTGGTGTTGCTGCTGCCGTACGTTGGTTCGAGATGCCGCCCAAGACTAGCGGGAAGGCCGCCAAGAAGGCTGGCAAGGCGCAGAAGAACATTTCGAAGGGCGACAAGAAGAAGAAGCGCAAGAGGAAGGAGAGCTATGCCATCTACATCTACAAGGTGCTGAAGCAGGTGCACCCTGACACGGGCATCTCGTCGAAGGCGATGAGCATCATGAACAGCTTCGTGAACGACATTTTCGAGCGCATTGCGGCCGAGGCTTCTCGCCTGGCGCACTACAACAAGCGCTCGACCATCACGTCCCGCGAGATCCAGACCGCTGTGCGGCTGTTGCTGCCTGGCGAGCTGGCCAAGCACGCCGTGAGCGAGGGCACGAAGGCGGTGACCAAGTACACGAGCTCCAAGTAAGGAGGTGGCTCTGGAATGGAAGGAAGGATGGAGAAGGCTCCTCCGTTGCGAGAGCGGCAAAACGGCCCTTTTCAGGGCCACCAACTTGCCTTTTGCGGGAAGGGCGGAATTGTTGTTGTTGTTTGTGTGTGTGGACGGCTGTGATGTATGTGTGCATTTTGATTGTGGGTGGGGGGGCGCGTCAAAGCGTGTTGCGCGGGGTACGGCCACGAGGTTGGTCGCCGTGGCGTGGAATGGTGGCACGCCTCGTTGGCGTGGTTTTTGACCCATTGGTGTTGTTGGGGTGTGTGTGTGTGTTACCCGTCTGCGAGGGGGGACAGTGCGATCGGCGACTTTTGTGTCACCGTAACGACGGCCGTTTGCGGGTTTGTTTTTTTGCACATCATACATGGCGAGGGTGAAATGTGAAATGTTTTTGTTTTGTTTTTTTGCCGCCCACTATTCCCTTTGCTGTACGCCGAGTTTGACAATGGTGCGACGTAACTGCAGCGTGGAGGTGTGTGAGTGACGTTGAAATGAACGTGCCATTAAGACGCATTGTTGTTGTATTGTACTGTACGTGTACGGCGACACGCACGATGATGTACCATTCGACTCTGATGTTTGATAGCCGTGTCTGACTGATTGCGTACGACGCACGCACACCGATGTCGTCATTCAAGATGCACGCTAGACGACGACGGCGGCGGCGGCGGTGGTCGTTTGTTTGGCGAATGTCTGTACACGTGTTTGTCTGTGTCCATCCGGTATGTATTTGTTTGTTTGAAAGTGTTTTGTGTGTCGGTGACGTGGTCCGATCCGTCGCCCCCTGAGTAACTGTCGATCGGCGCGATAGACCGGCGTCACGCAACTGAACCGAAGTCTTGGGCACACCCGTCATACTGTTGTACACCGTCGCGCTGAGAACGGTAACGAAAGGTTGACGTTGATCGGTCGAATGTCTGGGCAGAACGTGAGGAATGAGGCAAGAGTGCAAGGAGGGGGGGCAAAAGAGAGAGGAAGGGAAAAAGGGGAGAAACGCATTCGTAGAGCAACGGAACGTTCCCGTGTCGGAGGCGTATTGGAGCCGCACTGAAATGCGTTTAACGGCGGCGCGGCTGCAAGTGTCTGCCGTGGTGAACGTTACCTTTGACGGCTGCATTGGGCTTTGCCTTTGCTTTCGCTTTCGCTTTCGCGTTCGCTTTCGCTTTCCCGGATGTACGTAACGTTTGTTGATATGGTTCTGAGGAAGAGTGTATGACAGTGCCGTGCCGTCCATGTTCGTGTGCCCTCCCATTGTGTGTATGCTATTGTCTGTGTACTTGAATGATGTATGTAGGTGTTAGTGGACATGTTTTACCAGTGGGGGGAAATGGATCGTCGATAGTTGCCGTCACTCTGTCACGGTCGAGATGACGCACCCTCCGTACAGAAAGGTGTCGAGAAAGTGAGTGTGTGTGTGCGTCCGTGAATTGGCAGCGTTTGGAGGTGGGCGTGCCCTGCATGTGGCCCGGAAAAGGCTGTTCGTTAGGCGGTAGTGTTGTGTGGACAGGGGAGGGGCATGCGTAACGCTGCTGGCATGGCATTTCGGGAGATGGGAGGGGGCAAACGAGGAAACGAGGAGCGGCGGCCAAAGACGGGACGGGGAGGGGCGCGGTGTGGGTGGCTTGCGCCTGTGCTCGGCGTTGTGGTTTGTGCAAAAGAGGAGGAGAAAAACAATGTGAGTTGCCAGGGAGGGGAGCGGTGTTGTGTTGTGGTTGTCAGTGAACGTGGCGAGACGGACGGATGCGCGGAGGGGCGGGGGCGGCGCATTTCGCCGGTGCCGTGCCGTGCCGTGCCTGAAAGCCGCGTGGTCGCTGTGTTGTTGGTGGCGTGGGGGCGAGGAGAGTACCGTACGGGTGTGCTTGTGCGCCGGAAATGGCACACTGCGCCCGCCCGTCTTGGAGGCTGATGGCTGTGGTGTGGAAATGGGGCGCGGTGATGTTGAAGCACAGAAAAGAAACCAAGAAAACGGAAGGCGTGATGCGGCGGTGGTGGTGAGAGCGGGAAAAACAAAACAAAAGAAAAAAAACAACAAAAAAAAAGAAGGAAAAACAACAAGAAACAAAAAAGAAAACAAAAAGTCTATCAATATTAAAATGTAAATGGAAATGGACCCAGGTATAACCTCCCTGCACAAATAGCAGAGAGTCCGATGATAATAAAAATGTGCCAGAATGTTAACGTCCCTACAAAACAAACCCAACGATAATATTAATGAAAGAGTGAACCGTATGTAACATTGCAACAGACATAATGAAACCTGATAAATTGTATAAGGGCAGCAGCCGTTGACCTTTGGCCCTGTATTCAGAATAAAAAGAGCCAAAGATCGTTACCCCAATGAAAAAGACACTGAAACACGTATGTAACATAGTAGCGATGGCGAGACATTGTAGCATCTGTGACCAGAGAGTTTGCGCTGGACTGCGCGAGTGTTGCGAGCGGTTCTCAGTCAGTCAGTCAGTCTGTGTAGTTGAGGGCTGTACTCTGTCAGTAGTCGTCGCGTGCAGTACGCTAATAGTCGTCATGCAGAGCGGTCGGTCAGTAGTAGCAGCCGAGTGCGGTTGTGTGATGTAGGCGGTCGGCAACACTGGTCAAGATGGTGAATAAGGTATACTGTTAATTGATATAATCGTTAGATAATGAGAAATTGTATTTATTGTAATTATTCTCCAACAAGTTCCCCAATAATAATTTTTATTTCAAAAGCATTTTTCAAACATTTAATCTTTTATTGAACTAAAGAGTTCGTTCCACTTCTTTGAAGAAAAATGTCACTAAAATCACAAAGAAAGAGAATATTATTATTTGCAATGCAGTTCCTCCAAGCGCTGCGCAACAACCAGAGCAGAAATGTGACATCCATTTATTCGGAGGTAAGACTTTTAATTCTGATTGTTTTGCACAGGGCCAAAGACCGATATTTCGGTTTAATTGAAGTTTCTTGTCACTGAACGGACTTTTGTAAATGTTGTGTGAAGACTTTATATTTGAGTCAGATTGCGAATTGCACATTTTTGTTGCCATTTTCAATACCTCTCATTGTGGGCGAGGTTACAATTAGCGCAATGTCCATTAGCATCCGTAAATAACATTGTCCATTATTTTAAATATTGCTGGGAGGTTACAACACACACACACACAAAACAAAAAACAAAAAAAAACAAAAAATTGCATTTATATCCGCTCCTCAATTGTAGATACCCCTTACACAGCTGTGTGCAATGAATGAGTGCTGGCTGGTAATTAATTGCACTCCTTGGAGGGAAATGCCATAGGAAGTAGTCTTTAAAAAGTGAATGTTTTTCGTTAAGAGACAAAAGTTACTTTAGAAAAAAAGTAATAGTGGGGCTTTTGTTGTTGAACAAAATAAGTACAATGAACATACGTTATCAGATTTGCGCAATGCAGCGTCACACCACCTTTTGATTATAACACAATATACTATACATCGTCCCGAACCGTGACCAGAGTCGCGAGACGAGCAGAGCACGCCGCCGACGCCCGCTCAGTACAACCGTCCACCCGCTACTACTGTCGACCGACTACTACCTCTCCCGACTCGCGCTACAATATATATAACAACTGTTCCTGGCGACCCGGTGCGTGCAACTACTGTCGTCTGGCGCGGTCCAAGCGCCGACTAGCAGCGATAAAGAACTCTCTGGTCAGACAGAGATGCTGTCATGCCTCGCCATCGCTCTGGTAATGAATACATACGTGGTGCAGCGTGCGTACCACCGGAACACGCAGTGGCGGAGCCAAAGACTGTGTTGTCGAGGTCGAGTGCGAGTGGGAAGAGAGGCAGCGTCGGCACGGAGATGCAAGCGAGCGCGAGACGCACGGGGGCTGCGGCGTGGCGCGTTTGCGGTCGGCGCCTTTGGTGGCAACGGCCGGGACAAGCAGCGGTGTATGGTGTGGTGCGGGGCGGACAGGGGCGGCGGTGGACGGGGAGGAGGCGGCGCGACGACGGCATGGGGGCGAAAACGGGACGGGGGACGGCGGATGTTGAGAGGCGTCACGCGCGGACAGGACACAGACACAGAGACACACAGATTGGAAAGGGAGGGTGCGCGGTAGTAGTTGGGAATGTGCGTACCGTGCGGGATGGGAGTGGGCGAGGAACACGGTCGTGGCCCCTGTTTTGGGTGCGTGTGATGACGTCGGTGTGTTGTGGGAAGGGAAGGTGCTGTGGCGGCGGCGCGTAATGGGCGTAGGCCGAAAAGAGAAAGGAACGTGGGCAGTGTGTTGGCAAGCGTCGGTTCGACTGCGACGTTGATGGGCAGGGCAGGGCAAGGTTAATGGTGGTAGGAGTAGGCGTGTGGGCGCAAAAAATCTGCCGCTGCAGGCGGTGCCGTAACCGCCATGGCGGGAAGGAGAGAGGGCCAAAGAAAGAAAGAAAGAAAGAAGAAAACAAAAAAAAAAAAAGGAGGGGGGGGGGGCGAAAGTGGAGAGGCGGTGGTGTGAGAAGGGCGGGGGCGGAAGGAAGGCAGGAAGGACAAGAGGCGAGGCGACGGCTTGCTTTGTGTATCGGTCGGTCTCTGGCTATGCTTCGTTTTCTGCAGCAGGGTCGGTGCGCGGCGTGGCTCGCGGCAGTGGGAACGCCTGGTGGCTGGACGGCCAGCAATGCGGTTGGATGGGCGGCCACAGCACCGCACCTGTGCCCGAGGAGGAGACGCTGGCGGCGGGCCCTGAGGTGAGGCCGGCTCGGCTGGGGCTGTGGATGTGTAGGTGTGCGCCGCTGCTGCAACAACGAGTAAAACGCGAGAAGAAGGGATGGCGGTAGAGAGGAAAAAAAGAAAAAGGTCGTGTTGTGTTGATGCGCAGGCAGACGCGTACAGAGGGACGAGCCCGGTCTGCAGCAGGGTGTGGCCGTGCCGAGTGCAGAGCAGCGGCGGCTCGGTTCGGTTCGGCCCGGCCCGGCGGGCCGCGCTGTTGTCGCGGACGTGAGCGCCCCCTGGCGGGTGGCCGGAGGCGGCGCGGCGTGTTGGACGTGTGGCTGGTGGCAGTGCACAATTTGCGAGTGGCTGGCGGTGTGGTGTGGCGGTTGGCGCGTCGGGCGGCGGAGAGGTATGTGTTGCGGGCGCCCTTTGCTGCGCTGCGTCGTTGCGTGTGCCGTACAGGGCGGGCGCTTGTCGACTGTGTGGGCGGTGTGGCGAATTGGCGTGAAACGGCTGCCGAGAGGTGTGTGGTAGCGAGCCGGTCGGTGGTGTCAGTGCGAAGGGGAATGTGCGTGCGTTTGGCGGTTTCGGTGTGCTTTTTGCGGCGTGAGAGTGGGAATTAGTGGGGCCGGCTGTTGTGTTGGTTCCTTGTGTCTTGTGTCGCGTAGCTTGATGGCAACGTGGAAGGACGCCGGTTTCGTTTCGAGCCTTGCGTGTGGTTGTCGACGTTGACTGGTTGGCGTGTGCCGATGCACGTGCATGTGTGGGTCGCGAGTGCGTTTTTGGCTGGCTGTGTGTGTGTGTGTGTGTTTTGGGGGGGAAGGGGGAGGCGGTGGTGAAAGTGCAGTCGTTGCCACGGGCGTCGTCGGGTGGGGCTGGGGCTGTGCGTCGTGGCGGAAAGGTGGTAGGTTGCGGGAAGCGAGCCCGTCGTTGACGGTGTCGCGTGAGTTGTGAATCGAGTGGGGCGCGGGGCGCGGGACAGGAGCAGCGTGCCGCTGCGTCGTGGTCGTCAGCAGAGGCTGTGCGTGTGCTTGTCCTTTTTGTGGGCGGTTCGTGCGAGGCGTTTTTGTTTTGTGTTGCCCTAGTTGTTAGTTTATTTTGTTTGTGTTTGTTATTTTGAGACGACGACTGGTTGGTGGCGTGCGCGCGAAGTGGCGGTGTGCGCTTCCCGTGTCGTTTGTGTTGTTTGGTTTTTTTGTTTTTGTGTGTTTTTGTTTTTTTTTTTTTTTTTTTTTTTTTTTTTTTTGCACTGGGCCCCGGTGGGTGGGTGCGTGTGTGTCGATTGCCGGCTGGCGAAAGGTGCGCCATCGGCGGGGTGGGTCGCCGGCACAAGTAGAGGCGGCGGCGTTGTTGCTGTTGTTGTGTGGTGTTTGTTTTGTTCGGCTGTGTCGGCGAGCTGTGTTGCGGTGCGTGTGAATGGTGGTGCAAAAGTGCTGGCGTTGGGGCTGCGACTGCGACGGCGACGGCGGCGAGCCGCGGGCGCGCCATTGATAGTGATGTTGTGAACAGCGGCTGTGTACGGTAGTGGTGTTGTTGTAGCACGACGTGCATCCGGGCCGGCGCGGAAAGCGCAGTTGCGGGCGGTTGCCCTTCGGTGCCAGCCATGTCGCGTGAGCGGCGGGTTGCTCTGGTGTCGACACGTGGTGCTCTGGGTTGTTGTGTGGTGCCCTTTGGCCGGTGGGGGTGGTTCGCGTGTGTCTCGTTCGCGCTCGGTGTCTGGTCGTGGTCGTGCTGCTCCCCCGTCTGTCGGCGGTTTCCGACGTCGTCTGTACGTTTTTGTTCGTTTGCGGCGTGCCTGCCGACGTCGTCCCGTCGCGACCTTTCAACCGAAAGTGTGGCGCCCGAAGGTGAACGAACGTAACCCTGACCTCGGCGCTTTACGCTGAGCCGAGCGAACCGAACCGAACCTAACCTGTGGTGTGGCGAGGTGAGCTCAGCCTGTGAGCCCCTAACGTCTACGTAAGGTAAGCTGTCCGGCTCACGCCTCACGTTTTTGAACGCTTTTTTAACCTACGTTTGACGCTTCTTAACCTAGCACTGACCCCTTAACCTAACGTGTAACCTAACCTAACCTAACCTAACCTAACCTAACCTAACCTAACCTAACCTCTGACGCCTGACGTGTTTGAATGCTTAACCTAAGTTTGACGCTTAACCTAACCCAAGTCCCCTTAACCTAACCCACGTCCACCTAACCTAACCTAACCTAACGTAGACGTGTAAACGTAATGTGTAACGCGTAACGTGTAAGGTCGGCTGTCGTGTGTGCTTGACGGCAGATTGGGTTGGTCTGTAGATTCGGATTGCGGTTTGCCTCGGTCGAGGGGTTGGGTCGGAAGCGGCGAGGGGCGGCGGCGCCTGTTGCGCAGGCGGCGTCCGTTTGCGGCGGGCAATTGTTGAGAAACGGCTGTGAATGTTGGCGGGCGAGAGGAGGAGGACGGCGCGCGATGTGGCCCGACGGCTGCGGGCCGATCGGGAAACGGCGGGAGGGCGACGGAAGGCGATGGGGCGGCGGAGGCGCGTTTGCACGGCCGTCATCGCCGCACGCCTCGGCTTGTGTGGCTGTGGCGCCGGCCGCGCTGGCCGGGCTGCCGCGGCGACGGTGTGGGAGTTTTGCCGAAGGTTTGGCCATTGTGGCGGGTCGTCGGCTGGGGCTGTGGGGGCGGCATTTGGGCGGGGGCGGCGATTCTCGGCGGGCCGACCCAGGCTGTAGCGCGCGGTAGCTGCAGTTTGGCCGTGGTTTGCGGCGCTGCCGTGGCGACTGGTTGGCGACTGTGGTGTGGCTGTGTGTAGCCCCATCCTCGGTGGTTTGAAAGGCGCGGGCGGTTGTGGCGCAGGTTTGGGGCTGCTCCGCACAGGCTGTCGGACGTTGGGCGGTAGCAAGCGCGGGAGGCGCGGCGCGGCGGCGCGCAGAGTGGCGGCCGCTCTCTCGGCCGTCCGCGCCCGCCCGCGACACTGGCTGGGCCTTGTGATTCTCTGCTCTGCTGCTGTGCTGTGCTTGCGTGCCTGCCTGCCGTCCCGCTCGCTCTCGCTGTGTGTTACGCGCGTCGTCGAAATGGCAGATCAGGCGGCTACGAACGAGACTGCTGCGGCACCCGCCGCCACCGGCACTACGAAGAAGGCCAAGTCTGCGTCGTCTGCGAAGAAGCCGCGCGCCAAGCCTGCGCACCCGCGCACCTCTGAGATGGTGACGGCCGCCATCAAGAGTCTGAAGGAGCGCGGCGGGTCGTCGCTGCAGGCGATCAAGAAGTACATAGCCGCGCACTACAAGCTGGACGCGGAGAAGCTGGCGCCGTTTATCAAGAAGTACCTCAAGTCGGCCGTCGTGGCGGGCGAGCTGGTGCAGACGAAGGGGAAGGGCGCGTCCGGCTCGTTCAAGCTTGCCGGCGCCGGCGGCGGGGGGGCGGCCGAGGGCGGCAAGGCTCGTGCTGGCGGTGCCAAGAAGAAGCGCGCCGCTCCGGCCAGCAAGGAGAAGAAGGGCGCCCGTGCGGCCGGCGCAAAGAAGGCTGGTGGCGTGAAGGCGGCGACCGGTCGGAAGGCGGGCGCCGCCAAGAAGGCGTCTGCGGCGTCGGCCGCGCCCGCGGGTGCGAAGAAGGCGGCTGCGGCCAAGCCGGCCAAGGCCAAGTCGCCGTCGAAGGCGAAGAAGGCCGCCAAGGTTCCGACGAAGAAGCCGAAGGCGCCGCGCCCGAAGAAGGCGACGACGCCGTCTAAGGCGAAGGCTTCGCCCAAGAAGAAGAAGTAGAGTAGAGGAGAAAGAGATGGGAGAAAGGAAGGGTTTGGCGCTTGACTCCGTCGTCCCCACCCCCCGTCGTCGTCTAGTGGCGCGCAAGAGACGCGCGGCCCAAAACGGCCCTTCTCAGGGCCATCAAAGCACGTCGGGGAAGGTTTTGATTGTCGTGTTGCGTTTGGTGTGGGTGTCTGTCTGGCGTTTCTGTATGCCCGTGGGGATGCTGTTTGCGTGCCGTGGTGGTTGGATTGCGGGGGTCGGTGGCGGGTGTGGGCGGCGGTAGCGGTAAGCGGTGTTGTTGTTGTTGTTGTCGTGGTTGATTGTCGCCGTGTTTGTGGCGGCGGCCGACGGTTGGTTTTTCTGTCACGTTGTTTTGTTTGAATACGTTGGTTGGCTTGCCTGCGTTCGTTCGTCTCGGATGTCTGTCTTGTCGAGTCGTGTCTGGTCTTTGTTTTGTTTTGTTCCTTTGTGTGTGTGTGTGTGTGTGTGTTATGTTTTGCAACGGGGGGCACGTTGAGATGTGGAAGGAGTCGGCGGGGATTTCGGTGGCGCGTAGAGCGAGCGAGCGCGCGCGCCTGCCTGGCCGTTGGCCGTCGGAGTGGAGTGCGGGTTTTTTTTGTTTTCGAAACGAAAGCGGCGGCCGGCCAGCCACCCGTGCGGTGTGACGTCGGCCGTTGGGTATTGTGCGCTTTGAGCGCCGGGGAGGGATGATGTGTGATTGTTGCGCGCTGCTAGCAGGCAGGCAGAGTGAGCGGGTGTGGCGGACGGACGGGAAGTGGTGGTTTTTTTTTGTTTTTGGGTTGCGGGGCGAGAGGCAGGCGACCGACAAAGTTTGCTCGCGACGGAGAGATGTTAGTGGCCCTGAAAAGGGCCGTTTTTGTTTGTGCGGTGCGGTGCGGTGCGGTGCCGCGGCGCGGTTTAGGCGCGCTCGCCGCGGATGCGGCGCGCGAGCTGGATGTCCTTGGGCATGATGGTGACGCGCTTGGCGTGGATTGCGCACAGGTTGGTGTCTTCGAAGAGGCCGACGAGGTAGGCCTCGCTGGCCTCCTGCAGGGCCATGACTGCGGAGCTCTGGAAGCGCAGGTCGGTCTTGAAGTCCTGGGCGATCTCGCGCACTAGGCGCTGGAATGGCAGCTTGCGGATGAGCAGCTCTGTGCTCTTCTGGTAGCGCCTGATTTCTCGCAGGGCGACGGTGCCCGGCCTGTAGCGGTGGGGCTTCTTGACAATTAACCAAAACCCGCCACGCCCCCGAAAGGCGGAGGGGAGGGGGCGAGGAGGAGGAAAAGGAGAGAGATTGGACTTGCGGGCCGTTTGCTTTGTGCGGGCCATGGCGGTAGCGGTAGCGGTAGCGGTAGCGGAGCGGCGTGCGTGGAGGTTAGGTGCGGCGCGGCGTCCGGTGCTGCCTTGACAACGGGCCCGCGCGCCTCCGTGCTGCGCTTATATGCCCTCGGTTGCGCGTGGTGGGGGGAGGGCGGGCCAGAGTCTATATAGGGGGGCGGCGGGCGCGCTGGGCGCAGAAACAGAATCATGACACAACTACCCAGTCTAGTCTCCGCAGCTGCGACGGCCCTCCAGGCCATCGCCCAGCCCCCCAGTCATGGATAACGACCATACCCATGGCCTGACTATTTGCGTTTTTAACGCAAACAGTCTCATACCGCAGCAGGGTGAATTCAGGGAATTTCTATACAGCGAGGCAGTAGACATCTGCCTCGTCTGTGAAACATTCCTAAAACCCGGTGTGCACGTCAGGGTCGCAAACTACAGCTGCTACCGCACCGACCGGCCGACCCACGGCGGCGGAACGGCGGCGTATGTTAGGTCGTCCCTGCGGCACTACCCGGTGCAACTGCCACAACTCGAGCACGTTGAAGCCACCGGCGTAACCGTCAACACGTCTGTCGGCAAGATCACCTTCGTGGCGGCATACCGGCCGCCGCGGGGTGTTCTGCAAGAGGCCGATTTCGACACCCTACTGGACATGGAGGGGAGGCTGTTCATCGGGGGGGACTTTAACGCAAAGTCCGCCTACTGGAACTCCCGCCTCACAAATGTCAGCGGGCGCCGACTTGAACGCGCCGCCCTCAGACACGGCGCCATCATTCTAGGGCCCTACGACCCAACCCACATCCCAGTGCGCGGACAACCAGACGTTCTCGACGTTGCTATACTGAGGGGGGTCGATCGGTTTACGACTGCCGAGACGAGGACGGCTTTGTCATCAGATCACTTGCCGGTGATCTTCGACATAGACGTCGTCGGCGCGGCGGTGCGGGCCGGTCGTCCATCCTTCAAAAATATCAACGTCGAGCACTTCCAAACCGAGGTACGGGAGTACCTCACAGATGCCCCTGATCCGGAGGAGGTGGGGGCGGAAGCCGCCATCACCTCCCTAAATCAGGCGCTCCTGCGAGCTGCAGAGACTGCCACACCTGGTCGCACACGTCAGCCGCAAGACAGGTCGCGTCGCCTCCCGCAAGCAATACGGGAGCTTATAGTTGCGAAGAACCATCTCTTCCGTGAGTGGCAAATAACGCGACAGCCAGAAACGAAACGCCGCGTAAACCGCATGCGTCGTGCCATCACTGCGGCCGTCCGCGAACACCGCAACCAAGCATGGGCCGACCTTGTCGAGTCCCTCGACCCAGATGACGGCAGTGCATGGCGAGTCGTGAGAGGTTTTCTGCGCCGCAGGCAGCGCATTCCCCCCCTGCAACTCGGTCAGGACCACTACTGCGAGCCGGACGCCAAGGCAAGTGTCCTAGCGGACACCTTTGAGGCAAACTTCCGACCCGTGGTAGAAGACATCGACGTGGCCCACGTCCGTCTAGTGGAAGAACGTCTCCCAGTCTTCCTCGAAGCACGAGAGGAGGGTGACAGCATAGACCCCATCACCGCCGAAGAAGTCGCATTGCAACTCCGATCGCTCAATGCCCGGAGGGCAGGTGGCATCGACGGCATCCCGAACTCACTCCTTAGAAATCTTCCTCAGGAGTACGAGCAATACCTGGCCACAGTCTTTAACGAAATCCTGGCCTCGGGTGTCTACCCCTCGGTGTGGAAACATGCCGAGGTGGTGGCCATCCCGAAGCAAGACAAGGACCCCCGGTCGCCATCCAGCTACAGACCCATCAGCCTCCTCCCATGTCTCTCGAAGGTTTTCGAGAGACTTTACGTGCGGCGACTTCTGCAACACGTGGACCAGGAAGACATACTGCCAGACGAACAGTTTGGTTTTCGTGGAGGTCACTCCACGACCCACCAGCTGCTCCGCCTCGTGGAACCAGCTATGAGGGCGCTGGAGACGAGGGAATACCTTGGGGCGGTATTCCTGGACGTCTCACGCGCCTTCGACTCCGTGTGGCATGACGGCCTCGTCTACAAGTTGTTTGTACTCGGGGTACCGACGTCACACGGAGTGCTTCTCAGGTCCTACTTATCTGGCAGGACTTTCCACGTCAGGGCAGAACAGGGAAGGTCCACAAACAGACCCATACGTGCCGGCGTACCGCAGGGATCGGTACTAGGCCCCATACTCTACTCGCTCTTCACTGCCGACGCTCCGCGAGTGAACGGAGTAGAGTTGGCCCTCTATGCGGACGACACTGCTCTGTTCACCCGGAGCATGAACGCGCATACCATGGGGCGTCGCCTCCAGCAAGGATGTGAAGCGCTTGGTGCTTGGGCCACCATGTGGCGCCTTAAATTTAACGCTGGCAAGAGCCAGGCGGTGGCGTTCACGAAGCGCAGAGTGCCGCCAAACCTAGAAGCCCTACACATCGCGGGAGGCCCCATCCCGTGGTCAAAAACAGCTACCTACCTCGGAGTGAGACTAGACCAGCGGCTCACCTGGGCCCCACACATCCAGTGGATCCGAAACAAGGCGATAGGGCGGCTTCGTGCACTCTATCCCTTGTTAAACCCGGAGTCCACATTGCCCTCCCGTCACGGCATCACGCTGTATCTGACACTGGTACGTCCAGTGTTAGAGTACGCGGCCGTGGTGTGGGGCAATGCCGCCGACTCCTCGATACGATCGCTACAATGCGTCCAAAACAAGGCGCTGAAGCTTGCGCTGGGCCTTCCCAGGTTCTACCCAACCACCTTTCTCCATGAAGACACGGGCATCCTGACGTTGCGGGACCGATTCCGAGTCCTAGCACGTCAGTTTTACCAAAAAGCGGGTCAATCCCGCAATCGGCTCATTCGGGGCTTGGGCCAGCAGCAACACCATCGACCAACTACCCGTTGGCCGGACCTGTTGCGGGAATAACCCTTCCCCCAACAACACCAGGACCCACGAGATATACACCGAGAGGACCCCAACAACAGTTAGGAAGTCTTTTCAAAAACATCTCTTTCAGGTCCTGCAGGAACAGCACACAAGTGCTTACCCTGCTCACACACGTGCCTCAGGTAGGCACATGAGTAACGGAGTCGCTGGGCGCAGACCGTAGCCGACTCGCCAGCCGCTGCAGCTGCTGTTTGTGCACGTTTTGCTTTGCCCGAGGAAGGAAGGATGACAGGCCGCGGCAAGGGAGGAAAGGGGCTCGGCAAGGGTGGCGCCAAGCGGCACCGCAAGGTGTTGCGCGACAACATCCAGGGCATCACGAAGCCCGCCATCCGCCGCCTGGCTCGCAGGGGCGGCGTGAAGCGCATCTCTGGTCTGATCTACGAGGAGACCCGCGGGGTGCTGAAGGTGTTCCTGGAGAACGTGATCCGCGACGCGGTGACGTACACTGAGCACGCCAAGCGCAAGACTGTGACGGCCATGGACGTGGTGTACGCCCTGAAGAGGCAGGGGCGCACCCTGTACGGTTTCGGCGGTTAGGCTGCGTCGCAGCGGGCGCTGGCCTTCCCGCGGCCGTGCTTGTGGGTGGGAGAGACTAGAAAACGGCCCTTTTCAGGGCCACCACACTGTTCGGAAGTTGAAAAGTGCGAAAGAGTCTGTGTTGTTGTTGCTGCGTGTGTGCGCTGTGTTGTTTGTTTGTTTGTTTCTTTCTTTCCGTTTGAGCGACGTGATGTGACTGGGAGGGGAGAAGGAAAGGAAACGTGTCATGTGGCTGGCTGTGTGTGGAGCTGCTTCGTTTGTGTGTTTGTTATTGTGTGTCTTTGTATCGATCGCGACGGAGATGGCGGGCTGTGTGTTGTTGTGCGAGAGGCGGTGATTATTTGCTTGCGTGGTTTGGCTCTGTGTGTTTGTTTGCGGCGGCGGCGTTGGGGTTTCCGAGGCAAGGCGTGTGGGCATAGGCGGCCGGATCAGCTGTTTCGTTCGTGTCGACGGCCGTTGCGCGCGGGAGTGGAGGGCGGTGTGTCGACACGCCTCCCTTTAACAATGGTCATTATTGCTGCCGTTGTCGGTTTGGAAGGCGACTGCGACCGTGCAAAATGTGTGTGTGTGTGTGTGTGTGTTTTGGGCCACACGGGCTGTGTGGACGACAAGATGGCGGACGTGCGCCGGCGGCGGCTGTGCTGTGACGGTGCAAAGTTAAAACAAAACAAGGTGCGGCGAGGACGACTGAAATTTTGCTTTGGACGTAGGTTTGTGTGGTGGCCCTGAAAAGGGCCGATTGTTGTGGGCCGAGCCGGCAAAGCGCGTTGCGTGCAGGGGAGCACGCGGCGGCTGCGATTGCCTGGCCTCCTTTAGGCCTTCTTCTCGGTCTTCTTTGGCAGCAGGACGGCCTGGATGTTGGGCAGGACACCACCCTGTGCGATGGTGACGCCCGACAGGAGCTTGTTGAGCTCCTCGTCGTTGCGGATGGCAAGCTGCAGGTGGCGCGGGATGATGCGCGTCTTCTTGTTGTCGCGGGCCGCGTTTCCGGCCAGCTCGAGCACCTCAGCCGCGAGGTACTCCATGACGGCGGCGAGGTAGACGGGCGCCCCGGCGCCGACGCGCTCTGCGTAGTTTCCCTTGCGCAGGAGGCGGTGGATTCTGCCGACCGGGAACTGGAGCCCAGCCCTGCTTGAGCGGGACTTTGACTTGCCCTTGACTTTGCCTCCCTTTCCGCGTCCGGACATGGCGATGGGCTAGCGACGGTGCACACGAAACGGAAACGAAAACGACCGGTGCGAGCGGCAGCGAGTCGAGCAGCGGAGTGCGTGCCGGCGCAGCCGGGGTGGGGGTGCTTTATGGGCTCGGGTGCGGCGGCCGGTTGCGCGCGCGCCCCATTGGTCGGCGGCCGCAACAGGGCGAGCTGGTAAAGGTGCGGCGGCGGCTGGCGGCGGGTGCCAGGCCAGGCCATCCGAGGTGGGACTGCGAAGCGGACGGACGTGCGTCTACCTGTGCTCCGCGCCGCTATTGTGCTCCCAGCCCTGGAAATTCCCACCGCGCGCTCTCGCCGCCTTTGTCCAGAGCGCACCTCGTTGCTTGCTTCTCGTGTGCTTGGTCTTCGCCTTGCGTGCTCGCGCCATAGCGGCGTGTTTCGCCGGATCAAAAGGGCTATCGGGCCGCGCTGTTTTTCTGGGTTTCCGGACGTGGTCGGGCGTGTGCTATCTGAAAAAGCAAATTGTCGTGTCGAGAAAAGCAAAAGTCGTGTTGCACACGTACGACACGGGACGGAGCTCTAGACTACTGGGGCGCTCGTTCGGACGAATGGCATAGGAAGAAGAGAAGAAAAGAAGAACATCCCGCCTAGAGAAGGTGGCTGTAAATCACCATCTTTCGAGAATTTCGGTGCCATAGGCGTTAGGGAAGTTGCAGTCCAGGGACCCGCCGAGCCACACAGTCAAACAGCCTGACTGTGAGGCCCGTGGTGGCATCCCGCGCCTGCCAGGTGTAGGGAAAATACATTGGCACGGAAATTGTCGAAATATAGGGAAGTACTAGTAAACCATTTCATATCGTGGCTACCCCTCCATGGAGCGCCCGCACGACTTTGAACATCAGGAGGCCAAAATGGACCCACCTGCAAACCTGTCAATATCATCTTCTGCCCCACATCCCCCACTAATCTCACCAATTCATACACCTTCACTGAGCAGCAGCTCTGACTCAGATAAGCTCATAGTAGACACCGACTCTTCTGGCTCCGACAGCAACTCTAATTCCTCAACACCTGGAATTGAACCAAATTCTCCCCTCCATCTCCGAAACGGAAAGAGAGTGACACTTATGAGGCAAGAGCAACAACTGCCTACAACCAAAAACATCGCGGAGCCAGCCCAAAAAGTGGCGCAAGGCAACCACAAAACCATCCCGCAAGAAACGAGCAGGCGCGATGCAGCGAATCAGGAACCAACTACATCACAACAAGGAGAGTTGGTCACTGCCCAGCCTGCACCGCAAGACAAAGACACACAAGTTACCCAAATACCAAAGGCATCACAAGCCAGGGGAAGAAAAATACCCCCCATTACAGTTTTCGAGACAAAGGGGTATACAACTTTTATCGGCCAGATACAAGGCAAGCTAAAAGGGGCCCTCAGCACAACATACAAGGGAGACAGTATTGTCTACCAGGCGACAAACTCAGAGGACTTCTATTTCCTAAAGCAGGAATTCCGTAAAAGACAAATAGAATTCTATACATATAATGATGACCCAAAACACACACTAAAAGTGGTCATAAAGAGATTAACCCCACATTGGACCCCTGACGAAGTGAAGCAGGCACTATTAGAAAGCGGCTTTCAGGTGCAGGGCGTGTACCAGGTGGCGCAGCCACAAACAGAAATAGACGCAGAAGGTAGAGTCATCTCTGCCCCACGCAGGAAGACCAGGAACTTCCAAGTAAACTTACTGAATACAGCAGAATCCAGAAAGATTTTCAAGCTGCAAAGACTGCTGCACATGACGATCGCAGTAGAGCTTTATAAAAAACCAGCAGGTCCAACCCAATGCTACATTTGCCAACGCTTCAGGCACGGAGCTCAGCAATGCAACATGGCCCCAAGGTGTGTGAAGTGTGCTGGACCACACCTGTCGAGCACCTGCACAAAATCGAGAGACACGCCAGCCACTTGCGCAAACTGTGGAGGGGCTCACCCTGCATCCTATGGGGGATGCCCAGTACGTATCAAGCTTGTCGAGGCCTGGGAAGCGAGACACACGACCACAGCCAGAAATGCCCCACCCCCACCCCCCCCACCATCAATCTTGGAGGAAGCGCACTTCCCCACGCCACCAACACCCGCAAACGCGGGAAGAAACCCTAATAACCAAACCACTTCACCACCTCCTCCGCAAGATTGCACAACAGGACCACCTAAAGAACACAGAAACGATAACCGCACCTTAGCCCAGGTGGTAAAAACAAACCCCCAACCGGCAAAGGCGACAAAACCAGAAGCCCAACCACGACCCCAACGTCTACCAGCAGCGCAAAGACGCCCAGCCACCCCACCAAACCAACCAGTTGCCACCCAGGTCTCACGGCCCTCCCCCAAAAGGACAAAAACCCCCCCTCTGCCCACAAACCCTGCCAACAATCCAGACTCACCAACTCTCCCCACACCCATGCTATCACCAGCAGCAACATCCACAGAAGTACCTCCCCTGCCACTACTGGCACCAACCACCACAACAACTCCACCACCACAAACAGCATCCCAGCAGCTCCTGCAAGCCCCCATCTCTTCCACAACACCCCACACAGAATCAGATATCAGAACTGTTGAGATCACAGCATCTCCAACACAGCACCAATCACCACATATCCAACAAAACCGAAATACCCAGGAGCATAGTTCAAACCAAAACCAGCCCTGGGACTTCGTCAAGAAGGTTATAAACCTTATCCAGAAATTATTAACCACCGACTTCTTCACGAAAGTGAAAAAAGCAATAAGCCAAATCCTAGCAGCTCCAGACACCTTCACGAAGGTATCAATGTTTTTCACCACCATTCTCCCACTGTTTTCCGATGGCGAATAGAAAACGACACATCACCATCGCCATCTGGAATGCAGACGGAGTATTCCACGACCGACACGAACTGGAAATGTTTCTAGAAGATTACGGCATCGACGTAGCACTAGTAAATGAAACCCATCTAACCCCTGATGAACAATTTCGAGTCAAAAATTACATTCTAATCCGGACTGACCGTCCTAACAGACCTGGTGGCGGAACTGGAGTCCTCATAAAACACCGGATATGCCACCGACAAGTCACCATCCCACCTCTAATCAACACAGAGGCAACTGCAATAGAAATCATGTTAAACCAACACCCAACTGTCCTGGTGGCAACCTACCACCCTCCAAACGAACGCTTCCATCACAGTGACCTCGACAGCTTGCTAAATGTGAACAACAGGACCATAGTAGGGGGGGACCTGAATGCCAAGCACAGGGCATGGGGTTGCCGCACTGGAAATACAAGTGGGAACCAGCTGCTGAGATACCTGGATACCCACCCAGCAGTTCAAGTGGTAGCCCCAGATGAACCCACCCACTTCCCGTACAACTCACGCCATCTGCCAGACAAGCTGGACATATTCTTACTAAAAAATATTGACCTGGGCACAAGCACAGAAGTCATAAACACGCTGAACTCTGACCATAACCCAGTCATCTTAAGATTCGAAAATGACCACATCATACCAACAGAAAGCATCCACACTACGTACCACACAAACTGGGTACGATATAAAGAACTAGTGGCACATCACATACCAGACCCAGCACCGGAATATGCATCGACAGAAGACATAGACAAAGCCGCAGCAGACTTTACTAACATCATCAAAAGCTGTGCCCAAGTCACAACTATCAAACTCACACAAAATAGGGGCAGGACCAACTTACCACCAGACCTAGCCCAATTGATAACAGACAAAAACCGGACCAGGAAGCGATGGCAAACATACCGTTACCCTCAAGATAGGAGGTTAATGGACCAAATGGCCCGTGAAATCAAAACCAGACTGCATATGCTCCGGTGCAGCAGGTACCAACATAGCTTGCAGGCAGCCGAATCAAACCCTGAACAATTCTGGCGAATCATAAAGGCTAGGCGGCAACCCCAGACAGCCACAAGACCACTGCATGGGCAACAGGGGCTGGTTTACACCCCTGCAGATAAGGCGGCCGCCATGTCAGACACCTACGAACTCCAGTTCCAAGAAAACATAGTAGAGAACGACGAGGGAGAAGCAGAGAGGCTAGAGAGGAGAATCGAGAGGCACCTCGCACGAAAACTCAATGAGAGGATTAACACCACCTTCGCAGACACAACTGAACGCGAAATAACAGCTTACATCAGGCGGATCGGCAATGCAAAGGCCCCTGGTCCTGACCTTATAAAACCCCCACTTCTTAAACACCTTCCACCACCTGCCATTTCCCATCTATCAAATATCCTCAACCACTGTCTCAAACTACAATATTTCCCTTCAGCCTGGAAGGTTGCCAAGATCATCTCAATCCCCAAACCCAATAAAGACCATCTATTCCCACAAAACTATCGTCCTATCTCGCTATTAAATCACTTATCAAAACTTCTCGAAATCCTCATCCTAAACGCCCTACTTAAATTCCTAAACGATAACACTATCCTTACCCCGGAACAATTCGGTTTTCGTGCTGGCCATAGCACCACCCAGCAAGCCATCCGCCTGGTGGAGCACATCTGTGCCGAGAAACAACATGGAGACAGCACAGCAGCCATATTCCTCGACATAGAGAAGGCGTTTGACCGTGTCTGGCATGACGGCCTACTCTACAAGCTGTCGAAGCTAAATTGCCCCAATCACCTGTTAAAAATGATTCACTCATTTTTGACAGACAGGAGGTTTTTTGCTTCAGTTGATGGAGCGAAAAGTCCAATAACTAATATAGAAGCAGGTGTCCCACAGGGATCTGTGCTTGGCCCCCTCCTCTATCTTGTGTTCACAAATGATATCCCAAAAGAGCCGGGTGGGAACATAGCGCTCTACGCTGATGACACAGCGCTGTACCACAGCGGGCGTAACATAAATCGTATAACGTGTAGCCTCCAGCGGCACCTCAACAAAGTCGACCACTGGTGTAACTTGTGGAAAGTAAAAGTAAATCCGGACAAGTGCCAAGCCATAATTTTCACACACAAAATAACAAGACCCATCAGAAATCTCAACCACAATGGACAACAACTCCCATGGAGAAAAGTTATAAAATACCTGGGACTGAACATAGACAAAAATCTCACGTTCAAACAGCATATAACAGAGGCCAAAAACAAAGGTTCCGCCCGGCTCTACCAACTGTATCCCCTTCTTAAGGGCAGGGGCTTATCAACAGAGGCGAAGCTCCGAATATGGAAAACAATAATTTTGCCAGTTATTCTTTATGGATCGGAGGTGTGGAGCATGGCGGCAAACACACACCTGGCCTCACTAGAAGTGATACAAAATAAGACGTTTAGAATAATCACAGATGCCCCCTGGTTCTCCAGTAACGAGGAAATTAGAGGTATGCTAGGACAACCAACATTTAACCATCTCATAAAAATCAAGTCAACGAAATTCTATGAAACATCTCATTCTTCACCTTTCCCCCTCATTAGATCCCTGGGACCAGATATTCTCCCTACACACAGAACTCCCATCACTACCATTCACCGTCAGTTCAGATGACGAGCTACACTGACTTTCATCCACTCATATCATAACCATCATTAATCAAACACAGTTCATATACCCGGGGAACACCCCCAAACAAATACAGACAAAAAGCCAATCTTAACCTAAAGGTACCATCTCGAAAGTCAGGGCATCAACAGGATGCCGGTACTTCAATTAACAAAGGGGGAGAATACCCCAAACATATCAGGTCGGCGGGTGCCACTGTGTGGGGAGACGCTGACTAGAGCGGAGCGCTTGCTACTGGTGTTGCTGCTGCCGTACGTTGGTTCGAGATGCCGCCCAAGACTAGCGGGAAGGCCGCCAAGAAGGCTGGCAAGGCGCAGAAGAACATTTCGAAGGGCGACAAGAAGAAGAAGCGCAAGAGGAAGGAGAGCTATGCCATCTACATCTACAAGGTGCTGAAGCAGGTGCACCCTGACACGGGCATCTCGTCGAAGGCGATGAGCATCATGAACAGCTTCGTGAACGACATTTTCGAGCGCATTGCGGCCGAGGCTTCTCGCCTGGCGCACTACAACAAGCGCTCGACCATCACGTCCCGCGAGATCCAGACCGCTGTGCGGCTGTTGCTGCCTGGCGAGCTGGCCAAGCACGCCGTGAGCGAGGGCACGAAGGCGGTGACCAAGTACACGAGCTCCAAGTAAGGAGGTGGCTCTGGAATGGAAGGAAGGATGGAGAAGGCTCCTCCGTTGCGAGAGCGGCAAAACGGCCCTTTTCAGGGCCACCAACTTGCCTTTTGCGGGAAGGGCGGAATTGTTGTTGTTGTTTGTGTGTGTGGACGGCTGTGATGTATGTGTGCATTTTGATTGTGGGTGGGGGGGCGCGTCAAAGCGTGTTGCGCGGGGTACGGCCACGAGGTTGGTCGCCGTGGCGTGGAATGGTGGCACGCCTCGTTGGCGTGGTTTTTGACCCATTGGTGTTGTTGGGGTGTGTGTGTGTGTTACCCGTCTGCGAGGGGGGACAGTGCGATCGGCGACTTTTGTGTCACCGTAACGACGGCCGTTTGCGGGTTTGTTTTTTTGCACATCATACATGGCGAGGGTGAAATGTGAAATGTTTTTGTTTTGTTTTTTTGCCGCCCACTATTCCCTTTGCTGTACGCCGAGTTTGACAATGGTGCGACGTAACTGCAGCGTGGAGGTGTGTGAGTGACGTTGAAATGAACGTGCCATTAAGACGCATTGTTGTTGTATTGTACTGTACGTGTACGGCGACACGCACGATGATGTACCATTCGACTCTGATGTTTGATAGCCGTGTCTGACTGATTGCGTACGACGCACGCACACCGATGTCGTCATTCAAGATGCACGCTAGACGACGACGGCGGCGGCGGCGGTGGTCGTTTGTTTGGCGAATGTCTGTACACGTGTTTGTCTGTGTCCATCCGGTATGTATTTGTTTGTTTGAAAGTGTTTTGTGTGTCGGTGACGTGGTCCGATCCGTCGCCCCCTGAGTAACTGTCGATCGGCGCGATAGACCGGCGTCACGCAACTGAACCGAAGTCTTGGGCACACCCGTCATACTGTTGTACACCGTCGCGCTGAGAACGGTAACGAAAGGTTGACGTTGATCGGTCGAATGTCTGGGCAGAACGTGAGGAATGAGGCAAGAGTGCAAGGAGGGGGGGCAAAAGAGAGAGGAAGGGAAAAAGGGGAGAAACGCATTCGTAGAGCAACGGAACGTTCCCGTGTCGGAGGCGTATTGGAGCCGCACTGAAATGCGTTTAACGGCGGCGCGGCTGCAAGTGTCTGCCGTGGTGAACGTTACCTTTGACGGCTGCATTGGGCTTTGCCTTTGCTTTCGCTTTCGCTTTCGCGTTCGCTTTCGCTTTCCCGGATGTACGTAACGTTTGTTGATATGGTTCTGAGGAAGAGTGTATGACAGTGCCGTGCCGTCCATGTTCGTGTGCCCTCCCATTGTGTGTATGCTATTGTCTGTGTACTTGAATGATGTATGTAGGTGTTAGTGGACATGTTTTACCAGTGGGGGGAAATGGATCGTCGATAGTTGCCGTCACTCTGTCACGGTCGAGATGACGCACCCTCCGTACAGAAAGGTGTCGAGAAAGTGAGTGTGTGTGTGCGTCCGTGAATTGGCAGCGTTTGGAGGTGGGCGTGCCCTGCATGTGGCCCGGAAAAGGCTGTTCGTTAGGCGGTAGTGTTGTGTGGACAGGGGAGGGGCATGCGTAACGCTGCTGGCATGGCATTTCGGGAGATGGGAGGGGGCAAACGAGGAAACGAGGAGCGGCGGCCAAAGACGGGACGGGGAGGGGCGCGGTGTGGGTGGCTTGCGCCTGTGCTCGGCGTTGTGGTTTGTGCAAAAGAGGAGGAGAAAAACAATGTGAGTTGCCAGGGAGGGGAGCGGTGTTGTGTTGTGGTTGTCAGTGAACGTGGCGAGACGGACGGATGCGCGGAGGGGCGGGGGCGGCGCATTTCGCCGGTGCCGTGCCGTGCCGTGCCTGAAAGCCGCGTGGTCGCTGTGTTGTTGGTGGCGTGGGGGCGAGGAGAGTACCGTACGGGTGTGCTTGTGCGCCGGAAATGGCACACTGCGCCCGCCCGTCTTGGAGGCTGATGGCTGTGGTGTGGAAATGGGGCGCGGTGATGTTGAAGCACAGAAAAGAAACCAAGAAAACGGAAGGCGTGATGCGGCGGTGGTGGTGAGAGCGGGAAAAACAAAACAAAAGAAAAAAAACAACAAAAAAAAAGAAGGAAAAACAACAAGAAACAAAAAAGAAAACAAAAAGTCTATCAATATTAAAATGTAAATGGAAATGGACCCAGGTATAACCTCCCTGCACAAATAGCAGAGAGTCCGATGATAATAAAAATGTGCCAGAATGTTAACGTCCCTACAAAACAAACCCAACGATAATATTAATGAAAGAGTGAACCGTATGTAACATTGCAACAGACATAATGAAACCTGATAAATTGTATAAGGGCAGCAGCCGTTGACCTTTGGCCCTGTATTCAGAATAAAAAGAGCCAAAGATCGTTACCCCAATGAAAAAGACACTGAAACACGTATGTAACATAGTAGCGATGGCGAGACATTGTAGCATCTGTGACCAGAGAGTTTGCGCTGGACTGCGCGAGTGTTGCGAGCGGTTCTCAGTCAGTCAGTCAGTCTGTGTAGTTGAGGGCTGTACTCTGTCAGTAGTCGTCGCGTGCAGTACGCTAATAGTCGTCATGCAGAGCGGTCGGTCAGTAGTAGCAGCCGAGTGCGGTTGTGTGATGTAGGCGGTCGGCAACACTGGTCAAGATGGTGAATAAGGTATACTGTTAATTGATATAATCGTTAGATAATGAGAAATTGTATTTATTGTAATTATTCTCCAACAAGTTCCCCAATAATAATTTTTATTTCAAAAGCATTTTTCAAACATTTAATCTTTTATTGAACTAAAGAGTTCGTTCCACTTCTTTGAAGAAAAATGTCACTAAAATCACAAAGAAAGAGAATATTATTATTTGCAATGCAGTTCCTCCAAGCGCTGCGCAACAACCAGAGCAGAAATGTGACATCCATTTATTCGGAGGTAAGACTTTTAATTCTGATTGTTTTGCACAGGGCCAAAGACCGATATTTCGGTTTAATTGAAGTTTCTTGTCACTGAACGGACTTTTGTAAATGTTGTGTGAAGACTTTATATTTGAGTCAGATTGCGAATTGCACATTTTTGTTGCCATTTTCAATACCTCTCATTGTGGGCGAGGTTACAATTAGCGCAATGTCCATTAGCATCCGTAAATAACATTGTCCATTATTTTAAATATTGCTGGGAGGTTACAACACACACACACACAAAACAAAAAACAAAAAAAAACAAAAAATTGCATTTATATCCGCTCCTCAATTGTAGATACCCCTTACACAGCTGTGTGCAATGAATGAGTGCTGGCTGGTAATTAATTGCACTCCTTGGAGGGAAATGCCATAGGAAGTAGTCTTTAAAAAGTGAATGTTTTTCGTTAAGAGACAAAAGTTACTTTAGAAAAAAAGTAATAGTGGGGCTTTTGTTGTTGAACAAAATAAGTACAATGAACATACGTTATCAGATTTGCGCAATGCAGCGTCACACCACCTTTTGATTATAACACAATATACTATACATCGTCCCGAACCGTGACCAGAGTCGCGAGACGAGCAGAGCACGCCGCCGACGCCCGCTCAGTACAACCGTCCACCCGCTACTACTGTCGACCGACTACTACCTCTCCCGACTCGCGCTACAATATATATAACAACTGTTCCTGGCGACCCGGTGCGTGCAACTACTGTCGTCTGGCGCGGTCCAAGCGCCGACTAGCAGCGATAAAGAACTCTCTGGTCAGACAGAGATGCTGTCATGCCTCGCCATCGCTCTGGTAATGAATACATACGTGGTGCAGCGTGCGTACCACCGGAACACGCAGTGGCGGAGCCAAAGACTGTGTTGTCGAGGTCGAGTGCGAGTGGGAAGAGAGGCAGCGTCGGCACGGAGATGCAAGCGAGCGCGAGACGCACGGGGGCTGCGGCGTGGCGCGTTTGCGGTCGGCGCCTTTGGTGGCAACGGCCGGGACAAGCAGCGGTGTATGGTGTGGTGCGGGGCGGACAGGGGCGGCGGTGGACGGGGAGGAGGCGGCGCGACGACGGCATGGGGGCGAAAACGGGACGGGGGACGGCGGATGTTGAGAGGCGTCACGCGCGGACAGGACACAGACACAGAGACACACAGATTGGAAAGGGAGGGTGCGCGGTAGTAGTTGGGAATGTGCGTACCGTGCGGGATGGGAGTGGGCGAGGAACACGGTCGTGGCCCCTGTTTTGGGTGCGTGTGATGACGTCGGTGTGTTGTGGGAAGGGAAGGTGCTGTGGCGGCGGCGCGTAATGGGCGTAGGCCGAAAAGAGAAAGGAACGTGGGCAGTGTGTTGGCAAGCGTCGGTTCGACTGCGACGTTGATGGGCAGGGCAGGGCAAGGTTAATGGTGGTAGGAGTAGGCGTGTGGGCGCAAAAAATCTGCCGCTGCAGGCGGTGCCGTAACCGCCATGGCGGGAAGGAGAGAGGGCCAAAGAAAGAAAGAAAGAAAGAAGAAAACAAAAAAAAAAAAAGGAGGGGGGGGGGGCGAAAGTGGAGAGGCGGTGGTGTGAGAAGGGCGGGGGCGGAAGGAAGGCAGGAAGGACAAGAGGCGAGGCGACGGCTTGCTTTGTGTATCGGTCGGTCTCTGGCTATGCTTCGTTTTCTGCAGCAGGGTCGGTGCGCGGCGTGGCTCGCGGCAGTGGGAACGCCTGGTGGCTGGACGGCCAGCAATGCGGTTGGATGGGCGGCCACAGCACCGCACCTGTGCCCGAGGAGGAGACGCTGGCGGCGGGCCCTGAGGTGAGGCCGGCTCGGCTGGGGCTGTGGATGTGTAGGTGTGCGCCGCTGCTGCAACAACGAGTAAAACGCGAGAAGAAGGGATGGCGGTAGAGAGGAAAAAAAGAAAAAGGTCGTGTTGTGTTGATGCGCAGGCAGACGCGTACAGAGGGACGAGCCCGGTCTGCAGCAGGGTGTGGCCGTGCCGAGTGCAGAGCAGCGGCGGCTCGGTTCGGTTCGGCCCGGCCCGGCGGGCCGCGCTGTTGTCGCGGACGTGAGCGCCCCCTGGCGGGTGGCCGGAGGCGGCGCGGCGTGTTGGACGTGTGGCTGGTGGCAGTGCACAATTTGCGAGTGGCTGGCGGTGTGGTGTGGCGGTTGGCGCGTCGGGCGGCGGAGAGGTATGTGTTGCGGGCGCCCTTTGCTGCGCTGCGTCGTTGCGTGTGCCGTACAGGGCGGGCGCTTGTCGACTGTGTGGGCGGTGTGGCGAATTGGCGTGAAACGGCTGCCGAGAGGTGTGTGGTAGCGAGCCGGTCGGTGGTGTCAGTGCGAAGGGGAATGTGCGTGCGTTTGGCGGTTTCGGTGTGCTTTTTGCGGCGTGAGAGTGGGAATTAGTGGGGCCGGCTGTTGTGTTGGTTCCTTGTGTCTTGTGTCGCGTAGCTTGATGGCAACGTGGAAGGACGCCGGTTTCGTTTCGAGCCTTGCGTGTGGTTGTCGACGTTGACTGGTTGGCGTGTGCCGATGCACGTGCATGTGTGGGTCGCGAGTGCGTTTTTGGCTGGCTGTGTGTGTGTGTGTGTGTTTTGGGGGGGAAGGGGGAGGCGGTGGTGAAAGTGCAGTCGTTGCCACGGGCGTCGTCGGGTGGGGCTGGGGCTGTGCGTCGTGGCGGAAAGGTGGTAGGTTGCGGGAAGCGAGCCCGTCGTTGACGGTGTCGCGTGAGTTGTGAATCGAGTGGGGCGCGGGGCGCGGGACAGGAGCAGCGTGCCGCTGCGTCGTGGTCGTCAGCAGAGGCTGTGCGTGTGCTTGTCCTTTTTGTGGGCGGTTCGTGCGAGGCGTTTTTGTTTTGTGTTGCCCTAGTTGTTAGTTTATTTTGTTTGTGTTTGTTATTTTGAGACGACGACTGGTTGGTGGCGTGCGCGCGAAGTGGCGGTGTGCGCTTCCCGTGTCGTTTGTGTTGTTTGGTTTTTTTGTTTTTGTGTGTTTTTGTTTTTTTTTTTTTTTTTTTTTTTTTTTGCACTGGGCCCCGGTGGGTGGGTGCGTGTGTGTCGATTGCCGGCTGGCGAAAGGTGCGCCATCGGCGGGGTGGGTCGCCGGCACAAGTAGAGGCGGCGGCGTTGTTGCTGTTGTTGTGTGGTGTTTGTTTTGTTCGGCTGTGTCGGCGAGCTGTGTTGCGGTGCGTGTGAATGGTGGTGCAAAAGTGCTGGCGTTGGGGCTGCGACTGCGACGGCGACGGCGGCGAGCCGCGGGCGCGCCATTGATAGTGATGTTGTGAACAGCGGCTGTGTACGGTAGTGGTGTTGTTGTAGCACGACGTGCATCCGGGCCGGCGCGGAAAGCGCAGTTGCGGGCGGTTGCCCTTCGGTGCCAGCCATGTCGCGTGAGCGGCGGGTTGCTCTGGTGTCGACACGTGGTGCTCTGGGTTGTTGTGTGGTGCCCTTTGGCCGGTGGGGGTGGTTCGCGTGTGTCTCGTTCGCGCTCGGTGTCTGGTCGTGGTCGTGCTGCTCCCCCGTCTGTCGGCGGTTTCCGACGTCGTCTGTACGTTTTTGTTCGTTTGCGGCGTGCCTGCCGACGTCGTCCCGTCGCGACCTTTCAACCGAAAGTGTGGCGCCCGAAGGTGAACGAACGTAACCCTGACCTCGGCGCTTTACGCTGAGCCGAGCGAACCGAACCGAACCTAACCTGTGGTGTGGCGAGGTGAGCTCAGCCTGTGAGCCCCTAACGTCTACGTAAGGTAAGCTGTCCGGCTCACGCCTCACGTTTTTGAACGCTTTTTTAACCTACGTTTGACGCTTCTTAACCTAGCACTGACCCCTTAACCTAACGTGTAACCTAACCTAACCTAACCTAACCTAACCTAACCTAACCTAACCTAACCTCTGACGCCTGACGTGTTTGAATGCTTAACCTAAGTTTGACGCTTAACCTAACCCAAGTCCCCTTAACCTAACCCACGTCCACCTAACCTAACCTAACCTAACGTAGACGTGTAAACGTAATGTGTAACGCGTAACGTGTAAGGTCGGCTGTCGTGTGTGCTTGACGGCAGATTGGGTTGGTCTGTAGATTCGGATTGCGGTTTGCCTCGGTCGAGGGGTTGGGTCGGAAGCGGCGAGGGGCGGCGGCGCCTGTTGCGCAGGCGGCGTCCGTTTGCGGCGGGCAATTGTTGAGAAACGGCTGTGAATGTTGGCGGGCGAGAGGAGGAGGACGGCGCGCGATGTGGCCCGACGGCTGCGGGCCGATCGGGAAACGGCGGGAGGGCGACGGAAGGCGATGGGGCGGCGGAGGCGCGTTTGCACGGCCGTCATCGCCGCACGCCTCGGCTTGTGTGGCTGTGGCGCCGGCCGCGCTGGCCGGGCTGCCGCGGCGACGGTGTGGGAGTTTTGCCGAAGGTTTGGCCATTGTGGCGGGTCGTCGGCTGGGGCTGTGGGGGCGGCATTTGGGCGGGGGCGGCGATTCTCGGCGGGCCGACCCAGGCTGTAGCGCGCGGTAGCTGCAGTTTGGCCGTGGTTTGCGGCGCTGCCGTGGCGACTGGTTGGCGACTGTGGTGTGGCTGTGTGTAGCCCCATCCTCGGTGGTTTGAAAGGCGCGGGCGGTTGTGGCGCAGGTTTGGGGCTGCTCCGCACAGGCTGTCGGACGTTGGGCGGTAGCAAGCGCGGGAGGCGCGGCGCGGCGGCGCGCAGAGTGGCGGCCGCTCTCTCGGCCGTCCGCGCCCGCCCGCGACACTGGCTGGGCCTTGTGATTCTCTGCTCTGCTGCTGTGCTGTGCTTGCGTGCCTGCCTGCCGTCCCGCTCGCTCTCGCTGTGTGTTACGCGCGTCGTCGAAATGGCAGATCAGGCGGCTACGAACGAGACTGCTGCGGCACCCGCCGCCACCGGCACTACGAAGAAGGCCAAGTCTGCGTCGTCTGCGAAGAAGCCGCGCGCCAAGCCTGCGCACCCGCGCACCTCTGAGATGGTGACGGCCGCCATCAAGAGTCTGAAGGAGCGCGGCGGGTCGTCGCTGCAGGCGATCAAGAAGTACATAGCCGCGCACTACAAGCTGGACGCGGAGAAGCTGGCGCCGTTTATCAAGAAGTACCTCAAGTCGGCCGTCGTGGCGGGCGAGCTGGTGCAGACGAAGGGGAAGGGCGCGTCCGGCTCGTTCAAGCTTGCCGGCGCCGGCGGCGGGGGGGCGGCCGAGGGCGGCAAGGCTCGTGCTGGCGGTGCCAAGAAGAAGCGCGCCGCTCCGGCCAGCAAGGAGAAGAAGGGCGCCCGTGCGGCCGGCGCAAAGAAGGCTGGTGGCGTGAAGGCGGCGACCGGTCGGAAGGCGGGCGCCGCCAAGAAGGCGTCTGCGGCGTCGGCCGCGCCCGCGGGTGCGAAGAAGGCGGCTGCGGCCAAGCCGGCCAAGGCCAAGTCGCCGTCGAAGGCGAAGAAGGCCGCCAAGGTTCCGACGAAGAAGCCGAAGGCGCCGCGCCCGAAGAAGGCGACGACGCCGTCTAAGGCGAAGGCTTCGCCCAAGAAGAAGAAGTAGAGTAGAGGAGAAAGAGATGGGAGAAAGGAAGGGTTTGGCGCTTGACTCCGTCGTCCCCACCCCCCGTCGTCGTCTAGTGGCGCGCAAGAGACGCGCGGCCCAAAACGGCCCTTCTCAGGGCCATCAAAGCACGTCGGGGAAGGTTTTGATTGTCGTGTTGCGTTTGGTGTGGGTGTCTGTCTGGCGTTTCTGTATGCCCGTGGGGATGCTGTTTGCGTGCCGTGGTGGTTGGATTGCGGGGGTCGGTGGCGGGTGTGGGCGGCGGTAGCGGTAAGCGGTGTTGTTGTTGTTGTTGTCGTGGTTGATTGTCGCCGTGTTTGTGGCGGCGGCCGACGGTTGGTTTTTCTGTCACGTTGTTTTGTTTGAATACGTTGGTTGGCTTGCCTGCGTTCGTTCGTCTCGGATGTCTGTCTTGTCGAGTCGTGTCTGGTCTTTGTTTTGTTTTGTTCCTTTGTGTGTGTGTGTGTGTGTGTGTTATGTTTTGCAACGGGGGGCACGTTGAGATGTGGAAGGAGTCGGCGGGGATTTCGGTGGCGCGTAGAGCGAGCGAGCGCGCGCGCCTGCCTGGCCGTTGGCCGTCGGAGTGGAGTGCGGGTTTTTTTTGTTTTCGAAACGAAAGCGGCGGCCGGCCAGCCACCCGTGCGGTGTGACGTCGGCCGTTGGGTATTGTGCGCTTTGAGCGCCGGGGAGGGATGATGTGTGATTGTTGCGCGCTGCTAGCAGGCAGGCAGAGTGAGCGGGTGTGGCGGACGGACGGGAAGTGGTGGTTTTTTTTTGTTTTTGGGTTGCGGGGCGAGAGGCAGGCGACCGACAAAGTTTGCTCGCGACGGAGAGATGTTAGTGGCCCTGAAAAGGGCCGTTTTTGTTTGTGCGGTGCGGTGCGGTGCGGTGCCGCGGCGCGGTTTAGGCGCGCTCGCCGCGGATGCGGCGCGCGAGCTGGATGTCCTTGGGCATGATGGTGACGCGCTTGGCGTGGATTGCGCACAGGTTGGTGTCTTCGAAGAGGCCGACGAGGTAGGCCTCGCTGGCCTCCTGCAGGGCCATGACTGCGGAGCTCTGGAAGCGCAGGTCGGTCTTGAAGTCCTGGGCGATCTCGCGCACTAGGCGCTGGAATGGCAGCTTGCGGATGAGCAGCTCTGTGCTCTTCTGGTAGCGCCTGATTTCTCGCAGGGCGACGGTGCCCGGCCTGTAGCGGTGGGGCTTCTTGACGCCTCCGGTGGCGGGCGCGCTCTTCCTCGCCGCCTTGGTGGCGAGCTGTTTGCGCGGCGCCTTTCCGCCGGTGGACTTGCGGGCCGTTTGCTTTGTGCGGGCCATGGCGGTAGCGGTAGCGGTAGCGGTAGCGGAGCGGCGTGCGTGGAGGTTAGGTGCGGCGCGGCGTCCGGTGCTGCCTTGACAACGGGCCCGCGCGCCTCCGTGCTGCGCTTATATGCCCTCGGTTGCGCGTGGTGGGGGGAGGGCGGGCCAGAGTCTATATAGGGGGGCGGCGGGCGCGCTGGGCGCAGACCGTAGCCGACTCGCCAGCCGCTGCAGCTGCTGTTTGTGCACGTTTTGCTTTGCCCGAGGAAGGAAGGATGACAGGCCGCGGCAAGGGAGGAAAGGGGCTCGGCAAGGGTGGCGCCAAGCGGCACCGCAAGGTGTTGCGCGACAACATCCAGGGCATCACGAAGCCCGCCATCCGCCGCCTGGCTCGCAGGGGCGGCGTGAAGCGCATCTCTGGTCTGATCTACGAGGAGACCCGCGGGGTGCTGAAGGTGTTCCTGGAGAACGTGATCCGCGACGCGGTGACGTACACTGAGCACGCCAAGCGCAAGACTGTGACGGCCATGGACGTGGTGTACGCCCTGAAGAGGCAGGGGCGCACCCTGTACGGTTTCGGCGGTTAGGCTGCGTCGCAGCGGGCGCTGGCCTTCCCGCGGCCGTGCTTGTGGGTGGGAGAGACTAGAAAACGGCCCTTTTCAGGGCCACCACACTGTTCGGAAGTTGAAAAGTGCGAAAGAGTCTGTGTTGTTGTTGCTGCGTGTGTGCGCTGTGTTGTTTGTTTGTTTCTTTCTTTCTTTCCGTTTGAGCGACGTGATGTGACTGGGAGGGGAGAAGGAAAGGAAACGTGTCATGTGGCTGGCTGTGTGTGGAGCTGCTTCGTTTGTGTGTTTGTTATTGTGTGTCTTTGTATCGATCGCGACGGAGATGGCGGGCTGTGTGTTGTTGTGCGAGAGGCGGTGATTATTTGCTTGCGTGGTTTGGCTCTGTGTGTTTGTTTGCGGCGGCGGCGTTGGGGTTTCCGAGGCAAGGCGTGTGGGCATAGGCGGCCGGATCAGCTGTTTCGTTCGTGTCGACGGCCGTTGCGCGCGGGAGTGGAGGGCGGTGTGTCGACACGCCTCCCTTTAACAATGGTCATTATTGCTGCCGTTGTCGGTTTGGAAGGCGACTGCGACCGTGCAAAATGTGTGTGTGTGTGTGTGTGTGTTTTGGGCCACACGGGCTGTGTGGACGACAAGATGGCGGACGTGCGCCGGCGGCGGCTGTGCTGTGACGGTGCAAAGTTAAAACAAAACAAGGTGCGGCGAGGACGACTGAAATTTTGCTTTGGACGTAGGTTTGTGTGGTGGCCCTGAAAAGGGCCGATTGTTGTGGGCCGAGCCGGCAAAGCGCGTTGCGTGCAGGGGAGCACGCGGCGGCTGCGATTGCCTGGCCTCCTTTAGGCCTTCTTCTCGGTCTTCTTTGGCAGCAGGACGGCCTGGATGTTGGGCAGGACACCACCCTGTGCGATGGTGACGCCCGACAGGAGCTTGTTGAGCTCCTCGTCGTTGCGGATGGCAAGCTGCAGGTGGCGCGGGATGATGCGCGTCTTCTTGTTGTCGCGGGCCGCGTTTCCGGCCAGCTCGAGCACCTCAGCCGCGAGGTACTCCATGACGGCGGCGAGGTAGACGGGCGCCCCGGCGCCGACGCGCTCTGCGTAGTTTCCCTTGCGCAGGAGGCGGTGGATTCTGCCGACCGGGAACTGGAGCCCAGCCCTGCTTGAGCGGGACTTTGACTTGCCCTTGACTTTGCCTCCCTTTCCGCGTCCGGACATGGCGATGGGCTAGCGACGGTGCACACGAAACGGAAACGAAAACGACCGGTGCGAGCGGCAGCGAGTCGAGCAGCGGAGTGCGTGCCGGCGCAGCCGGGGTGGGGGTGCTTTATGGGCTCGGGTGCGGCGGCCGGTTGCGCGCGTGCCCCATTGGTCGGCGGCCGCAACAGGGCGAGCTGGTAAAGGTGCGGCGGCGGCTGGCGGCGAGCTACACTGACTTTCATCCACTCATATCATAACCATCATTAATCAAACACAGTTCATATACCCGGGGAACACCCCCAAACAAATACAGACAAAAAGCCAATCTTAACCTAAAGGTACCATCTCGAAAGTCAGGGCATCAATAGGATGCCGGTACTTCAATTAACAAAGGGGGAAAATACCCCAAACATATCAGGTCGGCGGGTGCCACTGTGTGGGGAGACGCTGACTAGAGCGGAGCGCTTGCTACTGGTGTTGCTGCTGCCGTACGTTGGTTCGAGATGCCGCCCAAGACTAGCGGGAAGGCCGCCAAGAAGGCTGGCAAGGCGCAGAAGAACATTTCGAAGGGCGACAAGAAGAAGAAGCGCAAGAGGAAGGAGAGCTATGCCATCTACATCTACAAGGTGCTGAAGCAGGTGCACCCTGACACGGGCATCTCGTCGAAGGCGATGAGCATCATGAACAGCTTCGTGAACGACATTTTCGAGCGCATTGCGGCCGAGGCTTCTCGCCTGGCGCACTACAACAAGCGCTCGACCATCACGTCCCGCGAGATCCAGACCGCTGTGCGGCTGTTGCTGCCTGGCGAGCTGGCCAAGCACGCCGTGAGCGAGGGCACGAAGGCGGTGACCAAGTACACGAGCTCCAAGTAAGGAGGTGGCTCTGGAATGGAAGGAAGGATGGAGAAGGCTCCTCCGTTGCGAGAGCGGCAAAACGGCCCTTTTCAGGGCCACCAACTTGCCTTTTGCGGGAAGGGCGGAATTGTTGTTGTTGTTTGTGTGTGTGGACGGCTGTGATGTATGTGTGCATTTTGATTGTGGGTGGGGGGGCGCGTCAAAGCGTGTTGCGCGGGGTACGGCCACGAGGTTGGTCGCCGTGGCGTGGAATGGTGGCACGCCTCGTTGGCGTGGTTTTTGACCCATTGGTGTTGTTGGGGTGTGTGTGTGTGTTACCCGTCTGCGAGGGGGGACAGTGCGATCGGCGACTTTTGTGTCACCGTAACGACGGCCGTTTGCGGGTTTGTTTTTTTGCACATCATACATGGCGAGGGTGAAATGTGAAATGTTTTTGTTTTGTTTTTTTGCCGCCCACTATTCCCTTTGCTGTACGCCGAGTTTGACAATGGTGCGACGTAACTGCAGCGTGGAGGTGTGTGAGTGACGTTGAAATGAACGTGCCATTAAGACGCATTGTTGTTGTATTGTACTGTACGTGTACGGCGACACGCACGATGATGTACCATTCGACTCTGATGTTTGATAGCCGTGTCTGACTGATTGCGTACGACGCACGCACACCGATGTCGTCATTCAAGATGCACGCTAGACGACGACGGCGGCGGCGGCGGTGGTCGTTTGTTTGGCGAATGTCTGTACACGTGTTTGTCTGTGTCCATCCGGTATGTATTTGTTTGTTTGAAAGTGTTTTGTGTGTCGGTGACGTGGTCCGATCCGTCGCCCCCTGAGTAACTGTCGATCGGCGCGATAGACCGGCGTCACGCAACTGAACCGAAGTCTTGGGCACACCCGTCATACTGTTGTACACCGTCGCGCTGAGAACGGTAACGAAAGGTTGACGTTGATCGGTCGAATGTCTGGGCAGAACGTGAGGAATGAGGCAAGAGTGCAAGGAGGGGGGGCAAAAGAGAGAGGAAGGGAAAAAGGGGAGAAACGCATTCGTAGAGCAACGGAACGTTCCCGTGTCGGAGGCGTATTGGAGCCGCACTGAAATGCGTTTAACGGCGGCGCGGCTGCAAGTGTCTGCCGTGGTGAACGTTACCTTTGACGGCTGCATTGGGCTTTGCCTTTGCTTTCGCTTTCGCTTTCGCGTTCGCTTTCGCTTTCCCGGATGTACGTAACGTTTGTTGATATGGTTCTGAGGAAGAGTGTATGACAGTGCCGTGCCGTCCATGTTCGTGTGCCCTCCCATTGTGTGTATGCTATTGTCTGTGTACTTGAATGATGTATGTAGGTGTTAGTGGACATGTTTTACCAGTGGGGGGAAATGGATCGTCGATAGTTGCCGTCACTCTGTCACGGTCGAGATGACGCACCCTCCGTACAGAAAGGTGTCGAGAAAGTGAGTGTGTGTGTGCGTCCGTGAATTGGCAGCGTTTGGAGGTGGGCGTGCCCTGCATGTGGCCCGGAAAAGGCTGTTCGTTAGGCGGTAGTGTTGTGTGGACAGGGGAGGGGCATGCGTAACGCTGCTGGCATGGCATTTCGGGAGATGGGAGGGGGCAAACGAGGAAACGAGGAGCGGCGGCCAAAGACGGGACGGGGAGGGGCGCGGTGTGGGTGGCTTGCGCCTGTGCTCGGCGTTGTGGTTTGTGCAAAAGAGGAGGAGAAAAACAATGTGAGTTGCCAGGGAGGGGAGCGGTGTTGTGTTGTGGTTGTCAGTGAACGTGGCGAGACGGACGGATGCGCGGAGGGGCGGGGGCGGCGCATTTCGCCGGTGCCGTGCCGTGCCGTGCCTGAAAGCCGCGTGGTCGCTGTGTTGTTGGTGGCGTGGGGGCGAGGAGAGTACCGTACGGGTGTGCTTGTGCGCCGGAAATGGCACACTGCGCCCGCCCGTCTTGGAGGCTGATGGCTGTGGTGTGGAAATGGGGCGCGGTGATGTTGAAGCACAGAAAAGAAACCAAGAAAACGGAAGGCGTGATGCGGCGGTGGTGGTGAGAGCGGGAAAAACAAAACAAAAGAAAAAAAACAACAAAAAAAAAGAAGGAAAAACAACAAGAAACAAAAAAGAAAACAAAAAGTCTATCAATATTAAAATGTAAATGGAAATGGACCCAGGTATAACCTCCCTGCACAAATAGCAGAGAGTCCGATGATAATAAAAATGTGCCAGAATGTTAACGTCCCTACAAAACAAACCCAACGATAATATTAATGAAAGAGTGAACCGTATGTAACATTGCAACAGACATAATGAAACCTGATAAATTGTATAAGGGCAGCAGCCGTTGACCTTTGGCCCTGTATTCAGAATAAAAAGAGCCAAAGATCGTTACCCCAATGAAAAAGACACTGAAACACGTATGTAACATAGTAGCGATGGCGAGACATTGTAGCATCTGTGACCAGAGAGTTTGCGCTGGACTGCGCGAGTGTTGCGAGCGGTTCTCAGTCAGTCAGTCAGTCTGTGTAGTTGAGGGCTGTACTCTGTCAGTAGTCGTCGCGTGCAGTACGCTAATAGTCGTCATGCAGAGCGGTCGGTCAGTAGTAGCAGCCGAGTGCGGTTGTGTGATGTAGGCGGTCGGCAACACTGGTCAAGATGGTGAATAAGGTATACTGTTAATTGATATAATCGTTAGATAATGAGAAATTGTATTTATTGTAATTATTCTCCAACAAGTTCCCCAATAATAATTTTTATTTCAAAAGCATTTTTCAAACATTTAATCTTTTATTGAACTAAAGAGTTCGTTCCACTTCTTTGAAGAAAAATGTCACTAAAATCACAAAGAAAGAGAATATTATTATTTGCAATGCAGTTCCTCCAAGCGCTGCGCAACAACCAGAGCAGAAATGTGACATCCATTTATTCGGAGGTAAGACTTTTAATTCTGATTGTTTTGCACAGGGCCAAAGACCGATATTTCGGTTTAATTGAAGTTTCTTGTCACTGAACGGACTTTTGTAAATGTTGTGTGAAGACTTTATATTTGAGTCAGATTGCGAATTGCACATTTTTGTTGCCATTTTCAATACCTCTCATTGTGGGCGAGGTTACAATTAGCGCAATGTCCATTAGCATCCGTAAATAACATTGTCCATTATTTTAAATATTGCTGGGAGGTTACAACACACACACACACAAAACAAAAAACAAAAAAAAACAAAAAATTGCATTTATATCCGCTCCTCAATTGTAGATACCCCTTACACAGCTGTGTGCAATGAATGAGTGCTGGCTGGTAATTAATTGCACTCCTTGGAGGGAAATGCCATAGGAAGTAGTCTTTAAAAAGTGAATGTTTTTCGTTAAGAGACAAAAGTTACTTTAGAAAAAAAGTAATAGTGGGGCTTTTGTTGTTGAACAAAATAAGTACAATGAACATACGTTATCAGATTTGCGCAATGCAGCGTCACACCACCTTTTGATTATAACACAATATACTATACATCGTCCCGAACCGTGACCAGAGTCGCGAGACGAGCAGAGCACGCCGCCGACGCCCGCTCAGTACAACCGTCCACCCGCTACTACTGTCGACCGACTACTACCTCTCCCGACTCGCGCTACAATATATATAACAACTGTTCCTGGCGACCCGGTGCGTGCAACTACTGTCGTCTGGCGCGGTCCAAGCGCCGACTAGCAGCGATAAAGAACTCTCTGGTCAGACAGAGATGCTGTCATGCCTCGCCATCGCTCTGGTAATGAATACATACGTGGTGCAGCGTGCGTACCACCGGAACACGCAGTGGCGGAGCCAAAGACTGTGTTGTCGAGGTCGAGTGCGAGTGGGAAGAGAGGCAGCGTCGGCACGGAGATGCAAGCGAGCGCGAGACGCACGGGGGCTGCGGCGTGGCGCGTTTGCGGTCGGCGCCTTTGGTGGCAACGGCCGGGACAAGCAGCGGTGTATGGTGTGGTGCGGGGCGGACAGGGGCGGCGGTGGACGGGGAGGAGGCGGCGCGACGACGGCATGGGGGCGAAAACGGGACGGGGGACGGCGGATGTTGAGAGGCGTCACGCGCGGACAGGACACAGACACAGAGACACACAGATTGGAAAGGGAGGGTGCGCGGTAGTAGTTGGGAATGTGCGTACCGTGCGGGATGGGAGTGGGCGAGGAACACGGTCGTGGCCCCTGTTTTGGGTGCGTGTGATGACGTCGGTGTGTTGTGGGAAGGGAAGGTGCTGTGGCGGCGGCGCGTAATGGGCGTAGGCCGAAAAGAGAAAGGAACGTGGGCAGTGTGTTGGCAAGCGTCGGTTCGACTGCGACGTTGATGGGCAGGGCAGGGCAAGGTTAATGGTGGTAGGAGTAGGCGTGTGGGCGCAAAAAATCTGCCGCTGCAGGCGGTGCCGTAACCGCCATGGCGGGAAGGAGAGAGGGCCAAAGAAAGAAAGAAAGAAAGAAGAAAACAAAAAAAAAAAAAAGGAGGGGGGGGGGGCGAAAGTGGAGAGGCGGTGGTGTGAGAAGGGCGGGGGCGGAAGGAAGGCAGGAAGGACAAGAGGCGAGGCGACGGCTTGCTTTGTGTATCGGTCGGTCTCTGGCTATGCTTCGTTTTCTGCAGCAGGGTCGGTGCGCGGCGTGGCTCGCGGCAGTGGGAACGCCTGGTGGCTGGACGGCCAGCAATGCGGTTGGATGGGCGGCCACAGCACCGCACCTGTGCCCGAGGAGGAGACGCTGGCGGCGGGCCCTGAGGTGAGGCCGGCTCGGCTGGGGCTGTGGATGTGTAGGTGTGCGCCGCTGCTGCAACAACGAGTAAAACGCGAGAAGAAGGGATGGCGGTAGAGAGGAAAAAAGAAAAAGGTCGTGTTGTGTTGATGCGCAGGCAGACGCGTACAGAGGGACGAGCCCGGTCTGCAGCAGGGTGTGGCCGTGCCGAGTGCAGAGCAGCGGCGGCTCGGTTCGGTTCGGCCCGGCCCGGCGGGCCGCGCTGTTGTCGCGGACGTGAGCGCCCCCTGGCGGGTGGCCGGAGGCGGCGCGGCGTGTTGGACGTGTGGCTGGTGGCAGTGCACAATTTGCGAGTGGCTGGCGGTGTGGTGTGGCGGTTGGCGCGTCGGGCGGCGGAGAGGTATGTGTTGCGGGCGCCCTTTGCTGCGCTGCGTCGTTGCGTGTGCCGTACAGGGCGGGCGCTTGTCGACTGTGTGGGCGGTGTGGCGAATTGGCGTGAAACGGCTGCCGAGAGGTGTGTGGTAGCGAGCCGGTCGGTGGTGTCAGTGCGAAGGGGAATGTGCGTGCGTTTGGCGGTTTCGGTGTGCTTTTTGCGGCGTGAGAGTGGGAATTAGTGGGGCCGGCTGTTGTGTTGGTTCCTTGTGTCTTGTGTCGCGTAGCTTGATGGCAACGTGGAAGGACGCCGGTTTCGTTTCGAGCCTTGCGTGTGGTTGTCGACGTTGACTGGTTGGCGTGTGCCGATGCACGTGCATGTGTGGGTCGCGAGTGCGTTTTTGGCTGGCTGTGTGTGTGTGTGTGTGTGTTTTGGGGGGGAAGGGGGAGGCGGTGGTGAAAGTGCAGTCGTTGCCACGGGCGTCGTCGGGTGGGGCTGGGGCTGTGCGTCGTGGCGGAAAGGTGGTAGGTTGCGGGAAGCGAGCCCGTCGTTGACGGTGTCGCGTGAGTTGTGAATCGAGTGGGGCGCGGGGCGCGGGACAGGAGCAGCGTGCCGCTGCGTCGTGGTCGTCAGCAGAGGCTGTGCGTGTGCTTGTCCTTTTTGTGGGCGGTTCGTGCGAGGCGTTTTTGTTTTGTGTTGCCCTAGTTGTTAGTTTATTTTGTTTGTGTTTGTTATTTTGAGACGACGACTGGTTGGTGGCGTGCGCGCGAAGTGGCGGTGTGCGCTTCCCGTGTCGTTTGTGTTGTTTGGTTTTTTTGTTTTTGTGTGTTTTTGTTTTTTTTTTTTTTTTTTTTTTTTTTTTTGCACTGGGCCCCGGTGGGTGGGTGCGTGTGTGTCGATTGCCGGCTGGCGAAAGGTGCGCCATCGGCGGGGTGGGTCGCCGGCACAAGTAGAGGCGGCGGCGTTGTTGCTGTTGTTGTGTGGTGTTTGTTTTGTTCGGCTGTGTCGGCGAGCTGTGTTGCGGTGCGTGTGAATGGTGGTGCAAAAGTGCTGGCGTTGGGGCTGCGACTGCGACGGCGACGGCGGCGAGCCGCGGGCGCGCCATTGATAGTGATGTTGTGAACAGCGGCTGTGTACGGTAGTGGTGTTGTTGTAGCACGACGTGCATCCGGGCCGGCGCGGAAAGCGCAGTTGCGGGCGGTTGCCCTTCGGTGCCAGCCATGTCGCGTGAGCGGCGGGTTGCTCTGGTGTCGACACGTGGTGCTCTGGGTTGTTGTGTGGTGCCCTTTGGCCGGTGGGGGTGGTTCGCGTGTGTCTCGTTCGCGCTCGGTGTCTGGTCGTGGTCGTGCTGCTCCCCCGTCTGTCGGCGGTTTCCGACGTCGTCTGTACGTTTTTGTTCGTTTGCGGCGTGCCTGCCGACGTCGTCCCGTCGCGACCTTTCAACCGAAAGTGTGGCGCCCGAAGGTGAACGAACGTAACCCTGACCTCGGCGCTTTACGCTGAGCCGAGCGAACCGAACCGAACCTAACCTGTGGTGTGGCGAGGTGAGCTCAGCCTGTGAGCCCCTAACGTCTACGTAAGGTAAGCTGTCCGGCTCACGCCTCACGTTTTTGAACGCTTTTTTAACCTACGTTTGACGCTTCTTAACCTAGCACTGACCCCTTAACCTAACGTGTAACCTAACCTAACCTAACCTAACCTAACCTAACCTAACCTAACCTAACCTAACCTAACCTCTGACGCCTGACGTGTTTGAATGCTTAACCTAAGTTTGACGCTTAACCTAACCCAAGTCCCCTTAACCTAACCCACGTCCACCTAACCTAACCTAACCTAACGTAGACGTGTAAACGTAATGTGTAACGCGTAACGTGTAAGGTCGGCTGTCGTGTGTGCTTGACGGCAGATTGGGTTGGTCTGTAGATTCGGATTGCGGTTTGCCTCGGTCGAGGGGTTGGGTCGGAAGCGGCGAGGGGCGGCGGCGCCTGTTGCGCAGGCGGCGTCCGTTTGCGGCGGGCAATTGTTGAGAAACGGCTGTGAATGTTGGCGGGCGAGAGGAGGAGGACGGCGCGCGATGTGGCCCGACGGCTGCGGGCCGATCGGGAAACGGCGGGAGGGCGACGGAAGGCGATGGGGCGGCGGAGGCGCGTTTGCACGGCCGTCATCGCCGCACGCCTCGGCTTGTGTGGCTGTGGCGCCGGCCGCGCTGGCCGGGCTGCCGCGGCGACGGTGTGGGAGTTTTGCCGAAGGTTTGGCCATTGTGGCGGGTCGTCGGCTGGGGCTGTGGGGGCGGCATTTGGGCGGGGGCGGCGATTCTCGGCGGGCCGACCCAGGCTGTAGCGCGCGGTAGCTGCAGTTTGGCCGTGGTTTGCGGCGCTGCCGTGGCGACTGGTTGGCGACTGTGGTGTGGCTGTGTGTAGCCCCATCCTCGGTGGTTTGAAAGGCGCGGGCGGTTGTGGCGCAGGTTTGGGGCTGCTCCGCACAGGCTGTCGGACGTTGGGCGGTAGCAAGCGCGGGAGGCGCGGCGCGGCGGCGCGCAGAGTGGCGGCCGCTCTCTCGGCCGTCCGCGCCCGCCCGCGACACTGGCTGGGCCTTGTGATTCTCTGCTCTGCTGCTGTGCTGTGCTTGCGTGCCTGCCTGCCGTCCCGCTCGCTCTCGCTGTGTGTTACGCGCGTCGTCGAAATGGCAGATCAGGCGGCTACGAACGAGACTGCTGCGGCACCCGCCGCCACCGGCACTACGAAGAAGGCCAAGTCTGCGTCGTCTGCGAAGAAGCCGCGCGCCAAGCCTGCGCACCCGCGCACCTCTGAGATGGTGACGGCCGCCATCAAGAGTCTGAAGGAGCGCGGCGGGTCGTCGCTGCAGGCGATCAAGAAGTACATAGCCGCGCACTACAAGCTGGACGCGGAGAAGCTGGCGCCGTTTATCAAGAAGTACCTCAAGTCGGCCGTCGTGGCGGGCGAGCTGGTGCAGACGAAGGGGAAGGGCGCGTCCGGCTCGTTCAAGCTTGCCGGCGCCGGCGGCGGGGGGGCGGCCGAGGGCGGCAAGGCTCGTGCTGGCGGTGCCAAGAAGAAGCGCGCCGCTCCGGCCAGCAAGGAGAAGAAGGGCGCCCGTGCGGCCGGCGCAAAGAAGGCTGGTGGCGTGAAGGCGGCGACCGGTCGGAAGGCGGGCGCCGCCAAGAAGGCGTCTGCGGCGTCGGCCGCGCCCGCGGGTGCGAAGAAGGCGGCTGCGGCCAAGCCGGCCAAGGCCAAGTCGCCGTCGAAGGCGAAGAAGGCCGCCAAGGTTCCGACGAAGAAGCCGAAGGCGCCGCGCCCGAAGAAGGCGACGACGCCGTCTAAGGCGAAGGCTTCGCCCAAGAAGAAGAAGTAGAGTAGAGGAGAAAGAGATGGGAGAAAGGAAGGGTTTGGCGCTTGACTCCGTCGTCCCCACCCCCCGTCGTCGTCTAGTGGCGCGCAAGAGACGCGCGGCCCAAAACGGCCCTTCTCAGGGCCATCAAAGCACGTCGGGGAAGGTTTTGATTGTCGTGTTGCGTTTGGTGTGGGTGTCTGTCTGGCGTTTCTGTATGCCCGTGGGGATGCTGTTTGCGTGCCGTGGTGGTTGGATTGCGGGGGTCGGTGGCGGGTGTGGGCGGCGGTAGCGGTAAGCGGTGTTGTTGTTGTTGTTGTCGTGGTTGATTGTCGCCGTGTTTGTGGCGGCGGCCGACGGTTGGTTTTTCTGTCACGTTGTTTTGTTTGAATACGTTGGTTGGCTTGCCTGCGTTCGTTCGTCTCGGATGTCTGTCTTGTCGAGTCGTGTCTGGTCTTTGTTTTGTTTTGTTCCTTTGTGTGTGTGTGTGTGTGTGTGTTATGTTTTGCAACGGGGGGCACGTTGAGATGTGGAAGGAGTCGGCGGGGATTTCGGTGGCGCGTAGAGCGAGCGAGCGCGCGCGCCTGCCTGGCCGTTGGCCGTCGGAGTGGAGTGCGGGTTTTTTTTGTTTTCGAAACGAAAGCGGCGGCCGGCCAGCCACCCGTGCGGTGTGACGTCGGCCGTTGGGTATTGTGCGCTTTGAGCGCCGGGGAGGGATGATGTGTGATTGTTGCGCGCTGCTAGCAGGCAGGCAGAGTGAGCGGGTGTGGCGGACGGACGGGAAGTGGTGGTTTTTTTTTGTTTTTGGGTTGCGGGGCGAGAGGCAGGCGACCGACAAAGTTTGCTCGCGACGGAGAGATGTTAGTGGCCCTGAAAAGGGCCGTTTTTGTTTGTGCGGTGCGGTGCGGTGCGGTGCCGCGGCGCGGTTTAGGCGCGCTCGCCGCGGATGCGGCGCGCGAGCTGGATGTCCTTGGGCATGATGGTGACGCGCTTGGCGTGGATTGCGCACAGGTTGGTGTCTTCGAAGAGGCCGACGAGGTAGGCCTCGCTGGCCTCCTGCAGGGCCATGACTGCGGAGCTCTGGAAGCGCAGGTCGGTCTTGAAGTCCTGGGCGATCTCGCGCACTAGGCGCTGGAATGGCAGCTTGCGGATGAGCAGCTCTGTGCTCTTCTGGTAGCGCCTGATTTCTCGCAGGGCGACGGTGCCCGGCCTGTAGCGGTGGGGCTTCTTGACGCCTCCGGTGGCGGGCGCGCTCTTCCTCGCCGCCTTGGTGGCGAGCTGTTTGCGCGGCGCCTTTCCGCCGGTGGACTTGCGGGCCGTTTGCTTTGTGCGGGCCATGGCGGTAGCGGTAGCGGTAGCGGTAGCGGAGCGGCGTGCGTGGAGGTTAGGTGCGGCGCGGCGTCCGGTGCTGCCTTGACAACGGGCCCGCGCGCCTCCGTGCTGCGCTTATATGCCCTCGGTTGCGCGTGGTGGGGGGAGGGCGGGCCAGAGTCTATATAGGGGGGCGGCGGGCGCGCTGGGCGCAGACCGTAGCCGACTCGCCAGCCGCTGCAGCTGCTGTTTGTGCACGTTTTGCTTTGCCCGAGGAAGGAAGGATGACAGGCCGCGGCAAGGGAGGAAAGGGGCTCGGCAAGGGTGGCGCCAAGCGGCACCGCAAGGTGTTGCGCGACAACATCCAGGGCATCACGAAGCCCGCCATCCGCCGCCTGGCTCGCAGGGGCGGCGTGAAGCGCATCTCTGGTCTGATCTACGAGGAGACCCGCGGGGTGCTGAAGGTGTTCCTGGAGAACGTGATCCGCGACGCGGTGACGTACACTGAGCACGCCAAGCGCAAGACTGTGACGGCCATGGACGTGGTGTACGCCCTGAAGAGGCAGGGGCGCACCCTGTACGGTTTCGGCGGTTAGGCTGCGTCGCAGCGGGCGCTGGCCTTCCCGCGGCCGTGCTTGTGGGTGGGAGAGACTAGAAAACGGCCCTTTTCAGGGCCACCACACTGTTCGGAAGTTGAAAAGTGCGAAAGAGTCTGTGTTGTTGTTGCTGCGTGTGTGCGCTGTGTTGTTTGTTTGTTTCTTTCTTTCTTTCCGTTTGAGCGACGTGATGTGACTGGGAGGGGAGAAGGAAAGGAAACGTGTCATGTGGCTGGCTGTGTGTGGAGCTGCTTCGTTTGTGTGTTTGTTATTGTGTGTCTTTGTATCGATCGCGACGGAGATGGCGGGCTGTGTGTTGTTGTGCGAGAGGCGGTGATTATTTGCTTGCGTGGTTTGGCTCTGTGTGTTTGTTTGCGGCGGCGGCGTTGGGGTTTCCGAGGCAAGGCGTGTGGGCATAGGCGGCCGGATCAGCTGTTTCGTTCGTGTCGACGGCCGTTGCGCGCGGGAGTGGAGGGCGGTGTGTCGACACGCCTCCCTTTAACAATGGTCATTATTGCTGCCGTTGTCGGTTTGGAAGGCGACTGCGACCGTGCAAAATGTGTGTGTGTGTGTGTGTGTGTTTTGGGCCACACGGGCTGTGTGGACGACAAGATGGCGGACGTGCGCCGGCGGCGGCTGTGCTGTGACGGTGCAAAGTTAAAACAAAACAAGGTGCGGCGAGGACGACTGAAATTTTGCTTTGGACGTAGGTTTGTGTGGTGGCCCTGAAAAGGGCCGATTGTTGTGGGCCGAGCCGGCAAAGCGCGTTGCGTGCAGGGGAGCACGCGGCGGCTGCGATTGCCTGGCCTCCTTTAGGCCTTCTTCTCGGTCTTCTTTGGCAGCAGGACGGCCTGGATGTTGGGCAGGACACCACCCTGTGCGATGGTGACGCCCGACAGGAGCTTGTTGAGCTCCTCGTCGTTGCGGATGGCAAGCTGCAGGTGGCGCGGGATGATGCGCGTCTTCTTGTTGTCGCGGGCCGCGTTTCCGGCCAGCTCGAGCACCTCAGCCGCGAGGTACTCCATGACGGCGGCGAGGTAGACGGGCGCCCCGGCGCCGACGCGCTCTGCGTAGTTTCCCTTGCGCAGGAGGCGGTGGATTCTGCCGACCGGGAACTGGAGCCCAGCCCTGCTTGAGCGGGACTTTGACTTGCCCTTGACTTTGCCTCCCTTTCCGCGTCCGGACATGGCGATGGGCTAGCGACGGTGCACACGAAACGGAAACGAAAACGACCGGTGCGAGCGGCAGCGAGTCGAGCAGCGGAGTGCGTGCCGGCGCACTCACTCACTTTTACTTGCGAGCAGTCCTTTGCTCGTGAAGGGGCAGGGTGAGCATCGGGTGCTATTCCTGCAAATATTTACTTATAAGATGTGGAAGGGAACTGACTTATTTCGGGCTGGCCTATCGGATGCGTTGCATCCATTGGTTGTTGCAAGGTTTTTATGCTTGCAACAGGTCGGGCCAACGTGTGGTCGGCCTGTGGTGGATTTGGTGGCCCAGTGCCTGGATGAGCCTATTGTGAGACCTGTGGGCCTCTTGATAAAACTGTCGCGCTGATTGTCGGAAGCGATCTCTCAGCAGAGGTATACCAGTTTGTTGGTGTAGCTGGGCAGTTGGGTAGCGCCAGGGTAGACGGAGGGCGAGCCGAAGTGCTCGGTTCTGCACCCTCTGGAGCTCAACAATGTGGGTTTCGGCCGCATTTCCCCACACCACGGCAGCGTACTCCAGCACCGGGCGAACCAGTGCCAGGTATAGGGTGATGCCGTGGCGAGGGGGAAGCGTCGAAGTCGGGTTGAGTAGAGGGTACAGGACACGAAGACGCCCTGCAGCCCTACCCTTTGCCTCCTGTATGTGGGGGCGCCATGTTAACCGCTGGTCTAAGGTTACCCCGAGGTATTTCGCGGTTTTACACCACGGGATGGGGCCTCCCGTGATCGTCACCGGCTCTAAGTCACGAGGCAGCATTCTCTTTGTGAATATTACTGCCTGACTTTTGGCAGCATTAAATTTCAGCCGCCATTTCGTCGACCAGCTTCCTAAAGCCTCACACCCTAGCTGGAGACGCCGTCTCATTTCTTGCAGGTTCATGCTCCGGACGAGCAGCGCAGTGTCGTCGGCATATAATGCGAGCGACACCCGCGCCACTCGCGGAGCATCTGCGGTGTAGAGGGAGTACAGCAGGGGGCCGAGTACGGACCCCTGCGGCACTCCAGCCTGGATCGGTCGTTGGGTAGACACACCCTCCTCAAGGCGCACATGAAAGGTCCGGTCTTCGAGGTAGGACTTCAGTAGCACCCCGTGCGACGTCGGGATCCCGTGCACGAATAGTTTGTACACGAGCCCGTCGTGCCACACGGAGTCAAATGCCCTAGAGACGTCCAGGAACACCGCCCCAAGGTATTCCCGGGTCTCCAGGGCTCTCATGGCTTCCTCCACGACACGCATGAGTTGGTGTACTGTGGAGTGGCCCCTGCGAAAACCGAACTGTTCATCTGGAAGCAGATGTTCGGCCTCCACGTGTCTGAGGAGGCGTTTGGCGTAGAGGCGCTCGAATACTTTCGAGAGTGTGGGCAGGAGGCTGATCGGGCGGTAGGAGGCCGCCAGACGGGGGTCCTTGTCTGTCTTAGGGATTGCTACCACTTCCGCGTGTTTCCACTCGGAAGGGTAGATTCCCGTGCGTAGGATGGTGTTGAAGATGTCTGCGAGCGTCTGGTATGCCTCTGCTGGGAGTTCGCGCAGGAGGATGCCGACGATGCCATCATCCCCTCCCGCCTTTTTTGGGCTGATTGTCCGTAGCTGCAGGGCCACTTCTTCCACTGTTATCAGCTCAATGTTGTCTCCGTCTTCTCTGGCCGCTAGGAAGGTGGGGAGCTGTGTTTCTACCAGGCGAACGTGATCGGCGTCCACGACGTCCGCCACGGGCGTGAAAGACGCCGCGAAGTGGTCGGCCAACACGTTCGCCTTTTCATCGGGGTGGCTGAAGACCTCCTGGCCTACCTGAATTGGTGGGACGCGCCTACGTCGTCTCAAAAATGATTTTGCGACGCGCCAGGCGTTGCCGTCAGCAGGGTCAAGGGTTTCCACTAGGGCCGCCCATTCCCTGTTTCGGTGGGCCTCGACTGCAGCCTTGATCTCCCGGCGCATGTGGTTCAGCCGGGCCTTCGTGTGACGTTGGCGTGTAATTTGCCACTCTCGGAAGAGCCGGTTTTTCTCCCGGATCGTCTCCCTGATTTCGGGCGGGAGGCGACGGGAGTTTACCAGTGGATGTTGTGCGGGAGGCGGTGAGGCTGCCTCGGCGGCCTGGAGCAGTTTTTCGCTCAGGTACTGCAGGGCAGTGTCCGTGCCAACCTCAGAAGGGTCTGGGGCGTCTGTCAGGAGAGGGAGGACCTCCTCCTGATAGCGCTCTCGATTTAGGTGCCTGAAGTTCGGACGACGTGGCGGAAGGGCCGCACCGACGATGTCCACGTCATAGATCACTGGGACGTGATCTGATGACAGTGCACAGCGCGTCGATGCGGAGATGTGGTGCCCTATGCCTTTGAGAATTGCTATGTCCAGCACATCGGACAACAGGTCCTGGCGAGCTGGGAAGATGGTATGTTCGAATGGCCCCAGAGCTATGGCGCCGTTTCTCTGGGCAGCTCTGAGGAGACGGCGGCCGTTGGCATTTGTGAGGCGGGAGTTCCATTCCGCGTGCTTCGAGTTGAAGTCACCCGCAATGAAAACCCGCCCCCCAGCCGCCAGTAGCGCGTCGATATCCTGGTCGGCAAGAGTAGCGCGTGGGGGCTTATAGGCAGCAACGAAGGTTATCTGTCCTATTGCGGTGGACACACTGACTGCTGTGGCTTCCACCGATACTAGGTCAGGGAGGTGGGTGGCATGGTGCATCAGTGCACGTCGAACATACACGGCTGTCCCACCACCGGCAGTCGGCCTATCATAGCGGTAACAGGCGTAATTGGCTGCCCTGACTTGGACTCCAGGCTTAAGGTGGGTTTCGCAAACGAGACATATATCAACTGCTTCGTCCTGCAGAAAGTTGCGAAACTCACCTTGTTGCCTTACCAGGCCGTTTGCGTTGTATCCGCAGACGGTTAGCCCATGTATGTGCGGGTTATCCATGGTGTGGGGCTGGGACGGTGCTGGCCTGGAGGGCCGCCGTGACTGCCTGCACTAGTACTGGGAGTTGCTGGAGCATTGACGTCAGCGAGTGCAGGAGGGCATTTAGCTGTGTTGTCTCCAAACAGGGTTTATTGTGGGGTTCAGGAATGGCTGTTGCAGTATTGCGAACCGGTGGGATGTGTGCAGCAGGTGCCGTGCGACTGGCCACCTGTGCGTTTGCCTGACATGTTTGGTGTGGGGAGCTGGGGGTGGGACGCAGTGGGCCCTGACTGCAGTCTTTGGTGCTTGTTGCGGGTGGGGTGGGGCCTGGCTGGGCTGCTGGTGACTGGTTTGTGGCAGCCGGCTTGTTCGTGGCGTCTGGGGGTGCTTGCTGTCGCTCCTGGTGGGCTGGGGCCGCGCCTTTTGCGGCTGCGGCATAGCTGGTGCCTTGCTGGACTGGGCGTGACGTTCCACGTCCGCGTCCGCGGCGCCTGGTCTTTTTAAATAGGTTGCAGCCCCTGTAGCTGGCCACGTGTTGTTCACTGCAGTTGCAGCATTTCGGCGGTTCATCTTTGCTCTTTTTGCAGTCTCTGCTTTGATGGGAGCCCGCGCATTTGACGCAACGGGCAGGCATTGTGCAGAAGTGTGCCACATGATCCAGGCCTTGGCACGAGAAGCACTGTGCTCTTCGCCCCTTGGCCCGGAGCGGCTCAACTTCTACGTCGACTGTGGCTATTGTTTTAAGTTGGAATATCTTTCTGGCCTCGATGCTGTCCACCAGGACAACGAGGAACAGTGGCATGTCCCTCCGTGTCCTGGGTGACTTCATGAGGCCTGCTGATCTAACGCTGTACCCCAAGGCGAGGAGTTCCTCCTTGAGGTGATCAGGTTCCATACTCATGGGCAAACGGCGGAAGACTACCTTCAGGAGAGGGAGCCGCTCTGCATCATGAGTGTAGCAGAACAGCCCCTCCTCCCGAATCTTACTCATGGTTGCGCGGTAGTCGTCCATGTTTGCAGGTGTGATGCGCAACATCTCGCGCCCAAGGGACTTTATTTTGGGTGGTGCGGACACACCCTCAGAGAATTTTTCTAGGAAGGCTCGAAAGGTGTCCTTCCAAAGGACATTGATTGGTGGTGGGGCCACCCTTTTGGGCGGCCTTGGCGCTTCCTCCATAGCCTCGGTGTCGATTGGGGCGGACTCGAACGAGTTTGCCGTCGGGAGCGGCTGCACCTGCTCGAGCTTCCTTGCCCGAGCCGTGTGCTTCCGCTTGGGGACGACAAACTCATCTTCTTCCTCCTCTGCGGCTTCAATGTCTTCTGTGGCGCCTTCAGGCGCGGTTTGCTTCTTCTTCTGCTGCGGCATTCTGTGGGCAGAAGAAGGGGTGCTTTCGGACGACTCATCGTCATCCGCCGGCCTTTTACGCGATGGGAGTGAGACTTCCATAGCCTCGCCATCGTGGATTAATTTTTCCAGGTTGGCTTCTGGAATAACGTCCTCGTGAGATGCTGCTGGCAGGTCAGCAGCCTCTTGACTGGCCTGTACCGTGGGGGGAGCCAGCAGGGCAGTGGGTGCATGAGACGCCACGCCTGGTGGCTCTGCTCCCTTCGGGGCCGCCTCCGGCAGTGCAGTGTCCTCTTGCGTGGACACGCCTGGCGGGGCTCCCGGCGGTACCTTGGCCTCTTCACTGGCTGCGCCTGGCAGTGCGGCGGGGAGGTCGTACTGTAAGAACCTTATGTAAGCCTTTTCCGCGGCCTCGCGTTCAGAGGCGGTGGCGGCTTTGGCCATGCGGTTCATTACAACAAAGAGTTCGACCGTTGTGAGTGGGCGATACCCTGGAGGAGCGGTCGCGGGGGTCGGAGCATTGGAGGCCGCCACCAGAGCGTGCTCTGACGCGGCGACCACCGCCGCGACGTTCGCAGCGATGTTATTGCCTTCCATGGGGAAGACAGGAGCTCTTGAGGGTGGGTGCTAAGCGAGTGAGCGCGGACTGGTCCCACGTGAAGGGGGTCCTGACTCACGGCGTGCCCTAACAGTCCCTAGGCGCAATACAAATTGATGCTGATCAATTTGTATTGCAGCCACGATAACGGTAACACACAATTTTGCCGCTAGACGAACTCGCAAGCGAGTCGTTAGCTGGAGAAGTCCGCTACCGCTTCTGCCACGTGGCCACCTTCGGCCCGCGTGCCTTGACAAAGGCGCGCGAGAACAAAGGCGCTCGTGAACAAAGGCGCGCGACGGACAAAGCGCTGCGGAGAGCCCAAGCGACCTGACGCTGCGGCGGCTCGGCGCAGACGCGTGCGTGCGTGCGTGCGTGCGGCGTGCCGGCGCAGCCGGGGTGGGGGTGCTTTATGGGCTCGGGTGCGGCGGCCGGTTGCGCGCGCGCCCCATTGGTCGGCGGCCGCAACAGGGCGAGCTGGTAAAGGTGCGGCGGCGGCTGGCGGCGGGTGCCACTGTGTGGGGAGACGCTGACTAGAGCGGAGCGCTTGCTACTGGTGTTGCTGCTGCCGTACGTTGGTTCGAGATGCCGCCCAAGACTAGCGGGAAGGCCGCCAAGAAGGCTGGCAAGGCGCAGAAGAACATTTCGAAGGGCGACAAGAAGAAGAAGCGCAAGAGGAAGGAGAGCTATGCCATCTACATCTACAAGGTGCTGAAGCAGGTGCACCCTGACACGGGCATCTCGTCGAAGGCGATGAGCATCATGAACAGCTTCGTGAACGACATTTTCGAGCGCATTGCGGCCGAGGCTTCTCGCCTGGCGCACTACAACAAGCGCTCGACCATCACGTCCCGCGAGATCCAGACCGCTGTGCGGCTGTTGCTGCCTGGCGAGCTGGCCAAGCACGCCGTGAGCGAGGGCACGAAGGCGGTGACCAAGTACACGAGCTCCAAGTAAGGAGGTGGCTCTGGAATGGAAGGAAGGATGGAGAAGGCTCCTCCGTTGCGAGAGCGGCAAAACGGCCCTTTTCAGGGCCACCAACTTGCCTTTTGCGGGAAGGGCGGAATTGTTGTTGTTGTTTGTGTGTGTGGACGGCTGTGATGTATGTGTGCATTTTGATTGTGGGTGGGGGGGCGCGTCAAAGCGTGTTGCGCGGGGTACGGCCACGAGGTTGGTCGCCGTGGCGTGGAATGGTGGCACGCCTCGTTGGCGTGGTTTTTGACCCATTGGTGTTGTTGGGGTGTGTGTGTGTGTTACCCGTCTGCGAGGGGGGACAGTGCGATCGGCGACTTTTGTGTCACCGTAACGACGGCCGTTTGCGGGTTTGTTTTTTTTGCACATCATACATGGCGAGGGTGAAATGTGAAATGTTTTTGTTTGGTTTTTGTTTTGTTTTTTTGCCGCCCACTATTCCCTTTGCTGTACGCCGAGTTTGACAATGGTGCGACGTAACTGCAGCGTGGAGGTGTGTGAGTGACGTTGAAATGAACGTGCCATTAAGACGCATTGTTGTTGTATTGTACTGTACGTGTACGGCGACACGCACGATGATGTACCATTCGACTCTGATGTTTGATAGCCGTGTCTGACTGATTGCGTACGACGCACGCACACCGATGTCGTCATTCAAGATGCACGCTAGACGACGACGGCGGCGGCGGCGGTGGTCGTTTGTTTGGCGAATGTCTGTACACGTGTTTGTCTGTGTCCATCCGGTATGTATTTGTTTGTTTGAAAGTGTTTTGTGTGTCGGTGACGTGGTCCGATCCGTCGCCCCCTGAGTAACTGTCGATCGGCGCGATAGACCGGCGTCACGCAACTGAACCGAAGTCTTGGGCACACCCGTCATACTGTTGTACACCGTCGCGCTGAGAACGGTAACGAAAGGTTGACGTTGATCGGTCGAATGTCTGGGCAGAACGTGAGGAATGAGGCAAGAGTGCAAGGAGGGGGGGCAAAAGAGAGAGGAAGGGAAAAAGGGGAGAAACGCATTCGTAGAGCAACGGAACGTTCCCGTGTCGGAGGCGTATTGGAGCCGCACTGAAATGCGTTTAACGGCGGCGCGGCTGCAAGTGTCTGCCGTGGTGAACGTTACCTTTGACGGCTGCATTGGGCTTTGCCTTTGCTTTCGCTTTCGCTTTCGCGTTCGCTTTCGCTTTCCCGGATGTACGTAACGTTTGTTGATATGGTTCTGAGGAAGAGTGTATGACAGTGCCGTGCCGTCCATGTTCGTGTGCCCTCCCATTGTGTGTATGCTATTGTCTGTGTACTTGAATGATGTATGTAGGTGTTAGTGGACATGTTTTACCAGTGGGGGGAAATGGATCGTCGATAGTTGCCGTCACTCTGTCACGGTCGAGATGACGCACCCTCCGTACAGAAAGGTGTCGAGAAAGTGAGTGTGTGTGTGCGTCCGTGAATTGGCAGCGTTTGGAGGTGGGCGTGCCCTGCATGTGGCCCGGAAAAGGCTGTTCGTTAGGCGGTAGTGTTGTGTGGACAGGGGAGGGGCATGCGTAACGCTGCTGGCATGGCATTTCGGGAGATGGGAGGGGGCAAACGAGGAAACGAGGAGCGGCGGCCAAAGACGGGACGGGGAGGGGCGCGGTGTGGGTGGCTTGCGCCTGTGCTCGGCGTTGTGGTTTGTGCAAAAGAGGAGGAGAAAAACAATGTGAGTTGCCAGGGAGGGGAGCGGTGTTGTGTTGTGGTTGTCGTGGTGTAGCCGCAGACGCGGCTGTCAGTGAACGTGGCGAGACGGACGGATGCGCGGAGGGGCGGGGGCGGCGCATTTCGCCGGTGCCGTGCCGTGCCGTGCCTGAAAGCCGCGTGGTCGCTGTGTTGTTGGTGGCGTGGGGGCGAGGAGAGTACCGTACGGGTGTGCTTGTGCGCCGGAAATGGCACACTGCGCCCGCCCGTCTTGGAGGCTGATGGCTGTGGTGTGGAAATGGGGCGCGGTGATGTTGAAGCACAGAAAAGAAACCAAGAAAACGGAAGGCGTGATGCGGCGGTGGTGGTGAGAGCGGGAAAAACAAAACAAAAGAAAAAAAACAACAAAAAAAAAGAAGGAAAAACAACAAGAAACAAAAAAGAAAACAAAAAGTCTATCAATATTAAAATGTAAATGGAAATGGACCCAGGTATAACCTCCCTGCACAAATAGCAGAGAGTCCGATGATAATAAAAATGTGCCAGAATGTTAACGTCCCTACAAAACAAACCCAACGATAATATTAATGAAAGAGTGAACCGTATGTAACATTGCAACAGACATAATGAAACCTGATAAATTGTATAAGGGCAGCAGCCGTTGACCTTTGGCCCTGTATTCAGAATAAAAAGAGCCAAAGATCGTTACCCCAATGAAAAAGACACTGAAACACGTATGTAACATAGTAGCGATGGCGAGACATTGTAGCATCTGTGACCAGAGAGTTTGCGCTGGACTGCGCGAGTGTTGCGAGCGGTTCTCAGTCAGTCAGTCAGTCTGTGTAGTTGAGGGCTGTACTCTGTCAGTAGTCGTCGCGTGCAGTACGCTAATAGTCGTCATGCAGAGCGGTCGGTCAGTAGTAGCAGCCGAGTGCGGTTGTGTGATGTAGGCGGTCGGCAACACTGGTCAAGATGGTGAATAAGGTATACTGTTAATTGATATAATCGTTAGATAATGAGAAATTGTATTTATTGTAATTATTCTCCAACAAGTTCCCCAATAATAATTTTTATTTCAAAAGCATTTTTCAAACATTTAATCTTTTATTGAACTAAAGAGTTCGTTCCACTTCTTTGAAGAAAAATGTCACTAAAATCACAAAGAAAGAGAATATTATTATTTGCAATGCAGTTCCTCCAAGCGCTGCGCAACAACCAGAGCAGAAATGTGACATCCATTTATTCGGAGGTAAGACTTTTAATTCTGATTGTTTTGCACAGGGCCAAAGACCGATATTTCGGTTTAATTGAAGTTTCTTGTCACTGAACGGACTTTTGTAAATGTTGTGTGAAGACTTTATATTTGAGTCAGATTGCGAATTGCACATTTTTGTTGCCATTTTCAATACCTCTCATTGTGGGCGAGGTTACAATTAGCGCAATGTCCATTAGCATCCGTAAATAACATTGTCCATTATTTTAAATATTGCTGGGAGGTTACAACACACACACACACAAAACAAAAAACAAAAAAAAACAAAAAATTGCATTTATATCCGCTCCTCAATTGTAGATACCCCTTACACAGCTGTGTGCAATGAATGAGTGCTGGCTGGTAATTAATTGCACTCCTTGGAGGGAAATGCCATAGGAAGTAGTCTTTAAAAAGTGAATGTTTTTCGTTAAGAGACAAAAGTTACTTTAGAAAAAAAGTAATAGTGGGGCTTTTGTTGTTGAACAAAATAAGTACAATGAACATACGTTATCAGATTTGCGCAATGCAGCGTCACACCACCTTTTGATTATAACACAATATACTATACATCGTCCCGAACCGTGACCAGAGTCGCGAGACGAGCAGAGCACGCCGCCGACGCCCGCTCAGTACAACCGTCCACCCGCTACTACTGTCGACCGACTACTACCTCTCCCGACTCGCGCTACAATATATATAACAACTGTTCCTGGCGACCCGGTGCGTGCAACTACTGTCGTCTGGCGCGGTCCAAGCGCCGACTAGCAGCGATAAAGAACTCTCTGGTCAGACAGAGATGCTGTCATGCCTCGCCATCGCTCTGGTAATGAATACATACGTGGTGCAGCGTGCGTACCACCGGAACACGCAGTGGCGGAGCCAAAGACTGTGTTGTCGAGGTCGAGTGCGAGTGGGAAGAGAGGCAGCGTCGGCACGGAGATGCAAGCGAGCGCGAGACGCACGGGGGCTGCGGCGTGGCGCGTTTGCGGTCGGCGCCTTTGGTGGCAACGGCCGGGACAAGCAGCGGTGTATGGTGTGGTGCGGGGCGGACAGGGGCGGCGGTGGACGGGGAGGAGGCGGCGCGACGACGGCATGGGGGCGAAAACGGGACGGGGGACGGCGGATGTTGAGAGGCGTCACGCGCGGACAGGACACAGACACAGAGACACACAGATTGGAAAGGGAGGGTGCGCGGTAGTAGTTGGGAATGTGCGTACCGTGCGGGATGGGAGTGGGCGAGGAACACGGTCGTGGCCCCTGTTTTGGGTGCGTGTGATGACGTCGGTGTGTTGTGGGAAGGGAAGGTGCTGTGGCGGCGGCGCGTAATGGGCGTAGGCCGAAAAGAGAAAGGAACGTGGGCAGTGTGTTGGCAAGCGTCGGTTCGACTGCGACGTTGATGGGCAGGGCAGGGCAAGGTTAATGGTGGTAGGAGTAGGCGTGTGGGCGCAAAAAATCTGCCGCTGCAGGCGGTGCCGTAACCGCCATGGCGGGAAGGAGAGAGGGCCAAAGAAAGAAAGAAAGAAAGAAGAAAACAAAAAAAAAAAAAGGAGGGGGGGGGGGGCGAAAGTGGAGAGGCGGTGGTGTGAGAAGGGCGGGGGCGGAAGGAAGGCAGGAAGGACAAGAGGCGAGGCGACGGCTTGCTTTGTGTATCGGTCGGTCTCTGGCTATGCTTCGTTTTCTGCAGCAGGGTCGGTGCGCGGCGTGGCTCGCGGCAGTGGGAACGCCTGGTGGCTGGACGGCCAGCAATGCGGTTGGATGGGCGGCCACAGCACCGCACCTGTGCCCGAGGAGGAGACGCTGGCGGCGGGCCCTGAGGTGAGGCCGGCTCGGCTGGGGCTGTGGATGTGTAGGTGTGCGCCGCTGCTGCAACAACGAGTAAAACGCGAGAAGAAGGGATGGCGGTAGAGAGGAAAAAAAGAAAAAGGTCGTGTTGTGTTGATGCGCAGGCAGACGCGTACAGAGGGACGAGCCCGGTCTGCAGCAGGGTGTGGCCGTGCCGAGTGCAGAGCAGCGGCGGCTCGGTTCGGTTCGGCCCGGCCCGGCGGGCCGCGCTGTTGTCGCGGACGTGAGCGCCCCCTGGCGGGTGGCCGGAGGCGGCGCGGCGTGTTGGACGTGTGGCTGGTGGCAGTGCACAATTTGCGAGTGGCTGGCGGTGTGGTGTGGCGGTTGGCGCGTCGGGCGGCGGAGAGGTATGTGTTGCGGGCGCCCTTTGCTGCGCTGCGTCGTTGCGTGTGCCGTACAGGGCGGGCGCTTGTCGACTGTGTGGGCGGTGTGGCGAATTGGCGTGAAACGGCTGCCGAGAGGTGTGTGGTAGCGAGCCGGTCGGTGGTGTCAGTGCGAAGGGGAATGTGCGTGCGTTTGGCGGTTTCGGTGTGCTTTTTGCGGCGTGAGAGTGGGAATTAGTGGGGCCGGCTGTTGTGTTGGTTCCTTGTGTCTTGTGTCGCGTAGCTTGATGGCAACGTGGAAGGACGCCGGTTTCGTTTCGAGCCTTGCGTGTGGTTGTCGACGTTGACTGGTTGGCGTGTGCCGATGCACGTGCATGTGTGGGTCGCGAGTGCGTTTTTGGCTGGCTGTGTGTGTGTGTGTGTGTTTTGGGGGGGAAGGGGGAGGCGGTGGTGAAAGTGCAGTCGTTGCCACGGGCGTCGTCGGGTGGGGCTGGGGCTGTGCGTCGTGGCGGAAAGGTGGTAGGTTGCGGGAAGCGAGCCCGTCGTTGACGGTGTCGCGTGAGTTGTGAATCGAGTGGGGCGCGGGGCGCGGGACAGGAGCAGCGTGCCGCTGCGTCGTGGTCGTCAGCAGAGGCTGTGCGTGTGCTTGTCCTTTTTGTGGGCGGTTCGTGCGAGGCGTTTTTGTTTTGTGTTGCCCTAGTTGTTAGTTTATTTTGTTTGTGTTTGTTATTTTGAGACGACGACTGGTTGGTGGCGTGCGCGCGAAGTGGCGGTGTGCGCTTCCCGTGTCGTTTGTGTTGTTTGGTTTTTTTGTTTTTGTGTGTTTTTGTTTTTTTTTTTTTTTTTTTTTTTTTTTTTTTGCACTGGGCCCCGGTGGGTGGGTGCGTGTGTGTCGATTGCCGGCTGGCGAAAGGTGCGCCATCGGCGGGGTGGGTCGCCGGCACAAGTAGAGGCGGCGGCGTTGTTGCTGTTGTTGTGTGGTGTTTGTTTTGTTCGGCTGTGTCGGCGAGCTGTGTTGCGGTGCGTGTGAATGGTGGTGCAAAAGTGCTGGCGTTGGGGCTGCGACTGCGACGGCGACGGCGGCGAGCCGCGGGCGCGCCATTGATAGTGATGTTGTGAACAGCGGCTGTGTACGGTAGTGGTGTTGTTGTAGCACGACGTGCATCCGGGCCGGCGCGGAAAGCGCAGTTGCGGGCGGTTGCCCTTCGGTGCCAGCCATGTCGCGTGAGCGGCGGGTTGCTCTGGTGTCGACACGTGGTGCTCTGGGTTGTTGTGTGGTGCCCTTTGGCCGGTGGGGGTGGTTCGCGTGTGTCTCGTTCGCGCTCGGTGTCTGGTCGTGGTCGTGCTGCTCCCCCGTCTGTCGGCGGTTTCCGACGTCGTCTGTACGTTTTTGTTCGTTTGCGGCGTGCCTGCCGACGTCGTCCCGTCGCGACCTTTCAACCGAAAGTGTGGCGCCCGAAGGTGAACGAACGTAACCCTGACCTCGGCGCTTTACGCTGAGCCGAGCGAACCGAACCGAACCTAACCTGTGGTGTGGCGAGGTGAGCTCAGCCTGTGAGCCCCTAACGTCTACGTAAGGTAAGCTGTCCGGCTCACGCCTCACGTTTTTGAACGCTTTTTTAACCTACGTTTGACGCTTCTTAACCTAGCACTGACCCCTTAACCTAACGTGTAACCTAACCTAACCTAACCTAACCTAACCTAACCTAACCTAACCTAACCTAACCTCTGACGCCTGACGTGTTTGAATGCTTAACCTAAGTTTGACGCTTAACCTAACCCAAGTCCCCTTAACCTAACCCACGTCCACCTAACCTAACCTAACCTAACGTAGACGTGTAAACGTAATGTGTAACGCGTAACGTGTAAGGTCGGCTGTCGTGTGTGCTTGACGGCAGATTGGGTTGGTCTGTAGATTCGGATTGCGGTTTGCCTCGGTCGAGGGGTTGGGTCGGAAGCGGCGAGGGGCGGCGGCGCCTGTTGCGCAGGCGGCGTCCGTTTGCGGCGGGCAATTGTTGAGAAACGGCTGTGAATGTTGGCGGGCGAGAGGAGGAGGACGGCGCGCGATGTGGCCCGACGGCTGCGGGCCGATCGGGAAACGGCGGGAGGGCGACGGAAGGCGATGGGGCGGCGGAGGCGCGTTTGCACGGCCGTCATCGCCGCACGCCTCGGCTTGTGTGGCTGTGGCGCCGGCCGCGCTGGCCGGGCTGCCGCGGCGACGGTGTGGGAGTTTTGCCGAAGGTTTGGCCATTGTGGCGGGTCGTCGGCTGGGGCTGTGGGGGCGGCATTTGGGCGGGGGCGGCGATTCTCGGCGGGCCGACCCAGGCTGTAGCGCGCGGTAGCTGCAGTTTGGCCGTGGTTTGCGGCGCTGCCGTGGCGACTGGTTGGCGACTGTGGTGTGGCTGTGTGTAGCCCCATCCTCGGTGGTTTGAAAGGCGCGGGCGGTTGTGGCGCAGGTTTGGGGCTGCTCCGCACAGGCTGTCGGACGTTGGGCGGTAGCAAGCGCGGGAGGCGCGGCGCGGCGGCGCGCAGAGTGGCGGCCGCTCTCTCGGCCGTCCGCGCCCGCCCGCGACACTGGCTGGGCCTTGTGATTCTCTGCTCTGCTGCTGTGCTGTGCTTGCGTGCCTGCCTGCCGTCCCGCTCGCTCTCGCTGTGTGTTACGCGCGTCGTCGAAATGGCAGATCAGGCGGCTACGAACGAGACTGCTGCGGCACCCGCCGCCACCGGCACTACGAAGAAGGCCAAGTCTGCGTCGTCTGCGAAGAAGCCGCGCGCCAAGCCTGCGCACCCGCGCACCTCTGAGATGGTGACGGCCGCCATCAAGAGTCTGAAGGAGCGCGGCGGGTCGTCGCTGCAGGCGATCAAGAAGTACATAGCCGCGCACTACAAGCTGGACGCGGAGAAGCTGGCGCCGTTTATCAAGAAGTACCTCAAGTCGGCCGTCGTGGCGGGCGAGCTGGTGCAGACGAAGGGGAAGGGCGCGTCCGGCTCGTTCAAGCTTGCCGGCGCCGGCGGCGGGGGGGCGGCCGAGGGCGGCAAGGCTCGTGCTGGCGGTGCCAAGAAGAAGCGCGCCGCTCCGGCCAGCAAGGAGAAGAAGGGCGCCCGTGCGGCCGGCGCAAAGAAGGCTGGTGGCGTGAAGGCGGCGACCGGTCGGAAGGCGGGCGCCGCCAAGAAGGCGTCTGCGGCGTCGGCCGCGCCCGCGGGTGCGAAGAAGGCGGCTGCGGCCAAGCCGGCCAAGGCCAAGTCGCCGTCGAAGGCGAAGAAGGCCGCCAAGGTTCCGACGAAGAAGCCGAAGGCGCCGCGCCCGAAGAAGGCGACGACGCCGTCTAAGGCGAAGGCTTCGCCCAAGAAGAAGAAGTAGAGTAGAGGAGAAAGAGATGGGAGAAAGGAAGGGTTTGGCGCTTGACTCCGTCGTCCCCACCCCCCGTCGTCGTCTAGTGGCGCGCAAGAGACGCGCGGCCCAAAACGGCCCTTCTCAGGGCCATCAAAGCACGTCGGGGAAGGTTTTGATTGTCGTGTTGCGTTTGGTGTGGGTGTCTGTCTGGCGTTTCTGTATGCCCGTGGGGATGCTGTTTGCGTGCCGTGGTGGTTGGATTGCGGGGGTCGGTGGCGGGTGTGGGCGGCGGTAGCGGTAAGCGGTGTTGTTGTTGTTGTCGTGGTTGATTGTCGCCGTGTTTGTGGCGGCGGCCGACGGTTGGTTTTTCTGTCACGTTGTTTTGTTTGAATACGTTGGTTGGCTTGCCTGCGTTCGTTCGTCTCGGATGTCTGTCTTGTCGAGTCGTGTCTGGTCTTTGTTTTGTTTTGTTCCTTTGTGTGTGTGTGTGTGTGTGTTATGTTTTGCAACGGGGGGCACGTTGAGATGTGGAAGGAGTCGGCGGGGATTTCGGTGGCGCGTAGAGCGAGCGAGCGCGCGCGCCTGCCTGGCCGTTGGCCGTCGGAGTGGAGTGCGGGTTTTTTTTGTTTTCGAAACGAAAGCGGCGGCCGGCCAGCCACCCGTGCGGTGTGACGTCGGCCGTTGGGTATTGTGCGCTTTGAGCGCCGGGGAGGGATGATGTGTGATTGTTGCGCGCTGCTAGCAGGCAGGCAGAGTGAGCGGGTGTGGCGGACGGACGGGAAGTGGTGGTTTTTTTTTGTTTTTGGGTTGCGGGGCGAGAGGCAGGCGACCGACAAAGTTTGCTCGCGACGGAGAGATGTTAGTGGCCCTGAAAAGGGCCGTTTTTGTTTGTGCGGTGCGGTGCGGTGCGGTGCCGCGGCGCGGTTTAGGCGCGCTCGCCGCGGATGCGGCGCGCGAGCTGGATGTCCTTGGGCATGATGGTGACGCGCTTGGCGTGGATTGCGCACAGGTTGGTGTCTTCGAAGAGGCCGACGAGGTAGGCCTCGCTGGCCTCCTGCAGGGCCATGACTGCGGAGCTCTGGAAGCGCAGGTCGGTCTTGAAGTCCTGGGCGATCTCGCGCACTAGGCGCTGGAATGGCAGCTTGCGGATGAGCAGCTCTGTGCTCTTCTGGTAGCGCCTGATTTCTCGCAGGGCGACGGTGCCCGGCCTGTAGCGGTGGGGCTTCTTGACGCCTCCGGTGGCGGGCGCGCTCTTCCTCGCCGCCTTGGTGGCGAGCTGTTTGCGCGGCGCCTTTCCGCCGGTGGACTTGCGGGCCGTTTGCTTTGTGCGGGCCATGGCGGTAGCGGTAGCGGTAGCGGAGCGGCGTGCGTGGAGGTTAGGTGCGGCGCGGCGTCCGGTGCTGCCTTGACAACGGGCCCGCGCGCCTCCGTGCTGCGCTTATATGCCCTCGGTTGCGCGTGGTGGGGGGAGGGCGGGCCAGAGTCTATATAGGGGGGCGGCGGGCGCGCTGGGCGCAGACCGTAGCCGACTCGCCAGCCGCTGCAGCTGCTGTTTGTGCACGTTTTGCTTTGCCCGAGGAAGGAAGGATGACAGGCCGCGGCAAGGGAGGAAAGGGGCTCGGCAAGGGTGGCGCCAAGCGGCACCGCAAGGTGTTGCGCGACAACATCCAGGGCATCACGAAGCCCGCCATCCGCCGCCTGGCTCGCAGGGGCGGCGTGAAGCGCATCTCTGGTCTGATCTACGAGGAGACCCGCGGGGTGCTGAAGGTGTTCCTGGAGAACGTGATCCGCGACGCGGTGACGTACACTGAGCACGCCAAGCGCAAGACTGTGACGGCCATGGACGTGGTGTACGCCCTGAAGAGGCAGGGGCGCACCCTGTACGGTTTCGGCGGTTAGGCTGCGTCGCAGCGGGCGCTGGCCTTCCCGCGGCCGTGCTTGTGGGTGGGAGAGACTAGAAAACGGCCCTTTTCAGGGCCACCACACTGTTCGGAAGTTGAAAAGTGCGAAAGAGTCTGTGTTGTTGTTGCTGCGTGTGTGCGCTGTGTTGTTTGTTTGTTTCTTTCTTTCTTTCCGTTTGAGCGACGTGATGTGACTGGGAGGGGAGAAGGAAAGGAAACGTGTCATGTGGCTGGCTGTGTGTGGAGCTGCTTCGTTTGTGTGTTTGTTATTGTGTGTCTTTGTATCGATCGCGACGGAGATGGCGGGCTGTGTGTTGTTGTGCGAGAGGCGGTGATTATTTGCTTGCGTGGTTTGGCTCTGTGTGTTTGTTTGCGGCGGCGGCGTTGGGGTTTCCGAGGCAAGGCGTGTGGGCATAGGCGGCCGGATCAGCTGTTTCGTTCGTGTCGACGGCCGTTGCGCGCGGGAGTGGAGGGCGGTGTGTCGACACGCCTCCCTTTAACAATGGTCATTATTGCTGCCGTTGTCGGTTTGGAAGGCGACTGCGACCGTGCAAAATGTGTGTGTGTGTGTGTGTGTTTTGGGCCACACGGGCTGTGTGGACGACAAGATGGCGGACGTGCGCCGGCGGCGGCTGTGCTGTGACGGTGCAAAGTTAAAACAAAACAAGGTGCGGCGAGGACGACTGAAATTTTGCTTTGGACGTAGGTTTGTGTGGTGGCCCTGAAAAGGGCCGATTGTTGTGGGCCGAGCCGGCAAAGCGCGTTGCGTGCAGGGGAGCACGCGGCGGCTGCGATTGCCTGGCCTCCTTTAGGCCTTCTTCTCGGTCTTCTTTGGCAGCAGGACGGCCTGGATGTTGGGCAGGACACCACCCTGTGCGATGGTGACGCCCGACAGGAGCTTGTTGAGCTCCTCGTCGTTGCGGATGGCAAGCTGCAGGTGGCGCGGGATGATGCGCGTCTTCTTGTTGTCGCGGGCCGCGTTTCCGGCCAGCTCGAGCACCTCAGCCGCGAGGTACTCCATGACGGCGGCGAGGTAGACGGGCGCCCCGGCGCCGACGCGCTCTGCGTAGTTTCCCTTGCGCAGGAGGCGGTGGATTCTGCCGACCGGGAACTGGAGCCCAGCCCTGCTTGAGCGGGACTTTGACTTGCCCTTGACTTTGCCTCCCTTTCCGCGTCCGGACATGGCGATGGGCTAGCGACGGTGCACACGAAACGGAAACGAAAACGACCGGTGCGAGCGGCAGCGAGTCGAGCAGCGGAGTGCGTGCCGGCGCAGCCGGGGTGGGGGTGCTTTATGGGCTCGGGTGCGGCGGCCGGTTGCGCGCGCGCCCCATTGGTCGGCGGCCGCAACAGGGCGAGCTGGTAAAGGTGCGGCGGCGGCTGGCGGCGGGTGCCACTGTGTGGGGAGACGCTGACTAGAGCGGAGCGCTTGCTACTGGTGTTGCTGCTGCCGTACGTTGGTTCGAGATGCCGCCCAAGACTAGCGGGAAGGCCGCCAAGAAGGCTGGCAAGGCGCAGAAGAACATTTCGAAGGGCGACAAGAAGAAGAAGCGCAAGAGGAAGGAGAGCTATGCCATCTACATCTACAAGGTGCTGAAGCAGGTGCACCCTGACACGGGCATCTCGTCGAAGGCGATGAGCATCATGAACAGCTTCGTGAACGACATTTTCGAGCGCATTGCGGCCGAGGCTTCTCGCCTGGCGCACTACAACAAGCGCTCGACCATCACGTCCCGCGAGATCCAGACCGCTGTGCGGCTGTTGCTGCCTGGCGAGCTGGCCAAGCACGCCGTGAGCGAGGGCACGAAGGCGGTGACCAAGTACACGAGCTCCAAGTAAGGAGGTGGCTCTGGAATGGAAGGAAGGATGGAGAAGGCTCCTCCGTTGCGAGAGCGGCAAAACGGCCCTTTTCAGGGCCACCAACTTGCCTTTTGCGGGAAGGGCGGAATTGTTGTTGTTGTTTGTGTGTGTGGACGGCTGTGATGTATGTGTGCATTTTGATTGTGGGTGGGGGGGCGCGTCAAAGCGTGTTGCGCGGGGTACGGCCACGAGGTTGGTCGCCGTGGCGTGGAATGGTGGCACGCCTCGTTGGCGTGGTTTTTGACCCATTGGTGTTGTTGGGGTGTGTGTGTGTGTTACCCGTCTGCGAGGGGGGACAGTGCGATCGGCGACTTTTGTGTCACCGTAACGACGGCCGTTTGCGGGTTTGTTTTTTTGCACATCATACATGGCGAGGGTGAAATGTGAAATGTTTTTGTTTTGTTTTTTTGCCGCCCACTATTCCCTTTGCTGTACGCCGAGTTTGACAATGGTGCGACGTAACTGCAGCGTGGAGGTGTGTGAGTGACGTTGAAATGAACGTGCCATTAAGACGCATTGTTGTTGTATTGTACTGTACGTGTACGGCGACACGCACGATGATGTACCATTCGACTCTGATGTTTGATAGCCGTGTCTGACTGATTGCGTACGACGCACGCACACCGATGTCGTCATTCAAGATGCACGCTAGACGACGACGGCGGCGGCGGCGGTGGTCGTTTGTTTGGCGAATGTCTGTACACGTGTTTGTCTGTGTCCATCCGGTATGTATTTGTTTGTTTGAAAGTGTTTTGTGTGTCGGTGACGTGGTCCGATCCGTCGCCCCCTGAGTAACTGTCGATCGGCGCGATAGACCGGCGTCACGCAACTGAACCGAAGTCTTGGGCACACCCGTCATACTGTTGTACACCGTCGCGCTGAGAACGGTAACGAAAGGTTGACGTTGATCGGTCGAATGTCTGGGCAGAACGTGAGGAATGAGGCAAGAGTGCAAGGAGGGGGGGCAAAAGAGAGAGGAAGGGAAAAAGGGGAGAAACGCATTCGTAGAGCAACGGAACGTTCCCGTGTCGGAGGCGTATTGGAGCCGCACTGAAATGCGTTTAACGGCGGCGCGGCTGCAAGTGTCTGCCGTGGTGAACGTTACCTTTGACGGCTGCATTGGGCTTTGCCTTTGCTTTCGCTTTCGCTTTCGCGTTCGCTTTCGCTTTCCCGGATGTACGTAACGTTTGTTGATATGGTTCTGAGGAAGAGTGTATGACAGTGCCGTGCCGTCCATGTTCGTGTGCCCTCCCATTGTGTGTATGCTATTGTCTGTGTACTTGAATGATGTATGTAGGTGTTAGTGGACATGTTTTACCAGTGGGGGGAAATGGATCGTCGATAGTTGCCGTCACTCTGTCACGGTCGAGATGACGCACCCTCCGTACAGAAAGGTGTCGAGAAAGTGAGTGTGTGTGTGCGTCCGTGAATTGGCAGCGTTTGGAGGTGGGCGTGCCCTGCATGTGGCCCGGAAAAGGCTGTTCGTTAGGCGGTAGTGTTGTGTGGACAGGGGAGGGGCATGCGTAACGCTGCTGGCATGGCATTTCGGGAGATGGGAGGGGGCAAACGAGGAAACGAGGAGCGGCGGCCAAAGACGGGACGGGGAGGGGCGCGGTGTGGGTGGCTTGCGCCTGTGCTCGGCGTTGTGGTTTGTGCAAAAGAGGAGGAGAAAAACAATGTGAGTTGCCAGGGAGGGGAGCGGTGTTGTGTTGTGGTTGTCAGTGAACGTGGCGAGACGGACGGATGCGCGGAGGGGCGGGGGCGGCGCATTTCGCCGGTGCCGTGCCGTGCCGTGCCTGAAAGCCGCGTGGTCGCTGTGTTGTTGGTGGCGTGGGGGCGAGGAGAGTACCGTACGGGTGTGCTTGTGCGCCGGAAATGGCACACTGCGCCCGCCCGTCTTGGAGGCTGATGGCTGTGGTGTGGAAATGGGGCGCGGTGATGTTGAAGCACAGAAAAGAAACCAAGAAAACGGAAGGCGTGATGCGGCGGTGGTGGTGAGAGCGGGAAAAACAAAACAAAAGAAAAAAAAACAACAAAAAAAAAGAAGGAAAAACAACAAGAAACAAAAAAGAAAACAAAAAGTCTATCAATATTAAAATGTAAATGGAAATGGACCCAGGTATAACCTCCCTGCACAAATAGCAGAGAGTCCGATGATAATAAAAATGTGCCAGAATGTTAACGTCCCTACAAAACAAACCCAACGATAATATTAATGAAAGAGTGAACCGTATGTAACATTGCAACAGACATAATGAAACCTGATAAATTGTATAAGGGCAGCAGCCGTTGACCTTTGGCCCTGTATTCAGAATAAAAAGAGCCAAAGATCGTTACCCCAATGAAAAAGACACTGAAACACGTATGTAACATAGTAGCGATGGCGAGACATTGTAGCATCTGTGACCAGAGAGTTTGCGCTGGACTGCGCGAGTGTTGCGAGCGGTTCTCAGTCAGTCAGTCAGTCTGTGTAGTTGAGGGCTGTACTCTGTCAGTAGTCGTCGCGTGCAGTACGCTAATAGTCGTCATGCAGAGCGGTCGGTCAGTAGTAGCAGCCGAGTGCGGTTGTGTGATGTAGGCGGTCGGCAACACTGGTCAAGATGGTGAATAAGGTATACTGTTAATTGATATAATCGTTAGATAATGAGAAATTGTATTTATTGTAATTATTCTCCAACAAGTTCCCCAATAATAATTTTTATTTCAAAAGCATTTTTCAAACATTTAATCTTTTATTGAACTAAAGAGTTCGTTCCACTTCTTTGAAGAAAAATGTCACTAAATCACAAAGAAAGAGAATATTATTATTTGCAATGCAGTTCCTCCAAGCGCTGCGCAACAACCAGAGCAGAAATGTGACATCCATTTATTCGGAGGTAAGACTTTTAATTCTGAT